>NC_050453.1:60674641-60959641 GCF_903995425.1 Onychomys torridus
CCCAGAGGGAAGAATACTGTGCTCTTCAGGCTTCCACATATACATCCTCGGGACCTTGATAGAATACAGGTTCAGAACCAGCAGATCTGGACTGAGCCTGTGGGTCTGCATGCCAAACCACACCTTGACAAACGGAATCCTGCCAAGATGTTAGAAAACATCTTCTGGATTGGCAAGGGGCGAGGGTAATTTTACAAGATCTCAACACTGTGTCCTAACCCCCACCAAATCAATCCCAACTTCTGCAGGCTAGGCCATGCTGGTGTGCACGGAGTCCCCCCTTGGCTAGTCTAATACCATCCTAGTTTGCTGATTGGTTTTCTCTTCCTTCTTTCGTCTGCCTCTCCGTCCTTACCCTGGGACGCTATAAGCAGCTTAGAGGCAGAGCCTGCAGCATCTTGCTGATGCTTGGCCCACAGGAGTTCACCGTCAACAGAGCATGGCTCAGCTGGTTACAGGATGCTTAAGCGCTATCACTTGGTGCCACAGCCCATGTGCCCTGGTGGCTCTGGTCTTTGCTCCCGTGGCTATCAGTCACGTGGGATCACAGAGTCTGGTTGCTTAGAGCAGGCTAATTCTGCTCTGGGAACAGCAGCTCACAGTGGGTGTTTCAGAGTCAGGAACTCAGTAAATGTCCTGTATCTATAAGTGAGCAAGGACGATGCCAGTGTAGAATGGCAGACAAGCCATGGACTAGGGTGCTGTCAATCGAGGCTAATGTGTGGAGAAAGCTATTTGACCCTCTCTGGCTTTTATCCTCTAAGATTAAGAATGGGGCTATCAGTGTCCACTTCAGAGACCCATTTAAACATGCATGCCATCTTGTTGGATGACAACCCTTGAGTGAGGCATCGCACCCCTGTGTCAGAGCTGGGACGGAGCTGGGCCTTCCTCATCAGCTCCCACCCAGTCGTGGGCTCTGGCCTTGCTGATGATCCCTTTCTTGTCCAAGGGTCACTTGAGAGTAAGATGAGGTCTGGGGACCACAAACAGTTCAGTCTTTTGTCTGAGCACTGGAGTTGTCTGAGGCTTAGCTGGTGCCACACCATTGGGCCACTGGTCAGTCCTCAGCCCTTTCCAGCCTCCGAGTCTGAGGCTGTGGTGCCTTCCTCAAAGTGTTACCAACGGCCCCAGGGACCCCTTTCTGCTTGACAGAACCACTGAATCTGGCCGGTGCATTTTCTCTGTCTCGTTTCACTTTGTATTCTGGTAGTAAAAGAAAGTGGGAACGTGAAGGGGAGACAGTCCCCTGGGCCTCTCCTTGTCCACCTTACTTCCGGGTGTGACGTCATCAAGCTGTTTCTCCGTGTGTTGCCAGTGCCTCTCCCTGGGTAGAAGGTAACAGGTTACCCCATCTCCAGTACTGAGCAGAGGCCATGATGTCTGCTGCCCGTTGCTCACCCTTCTCCCGTCAGCTGCCCTACCGATGCCTGGGTCACAGAATACGACCTAGCAGAAGTTATCTTGGCCAAGCTGGTCTGGAAAAGCAGGCAAGAGGGCCAGTTTGCATGTTCTCTTAGAGGGAGGAGCCACCCAGTTCAGGGACTAAGTCATTTATAGCTGGGACAGTTCTCCAACTGGGGACCTTATTAGGTTAATACCATGTTGAGGCTAGCTTAATCACTCTAACTGAGGGGCAACGAGCTGTGGTTCTTCTCTGGCTGCCTTCTAAGTTGGCAGGCTTTTCTCTTGTGTATTCTGTGCTGGGATATTGAGGACCAGCATGATGACCCCGGGACTTCCTGAGGGTTTGCTTGTGAATTGTTTCTGTGTGATTTTCAGCACAGAGGGTTATGTGCTGTTCGGCTTCCATAGCTTTTCTGCTAAAGCTCCACTTCCAGGGTGTCCCTAGACTCTTTCATTTCTTAGGATTCTCTCTTCTCTCTCTGATGATATTTTCCCCAGCAGAAGTAGATTCCCAGGTAGGCCAGGGTACACATGGGTACCATGTTACCTGTAGCCTGGCCACCATGGTTCCCGCCATGCAAGACCAGGAAGGCCAGTTTGATGGTTTTGGTGTTGAGATTTTCTGCTACTGATGTCCAGCACTGTCCCTGTCCCACCTGCCCTGAGTATTGTAGGAAGCAGCATTGAGCCTGCTGTACTCGGGGATTGGGGTGAGATGGGCTGGTGACACCCAGGGCTGCCGCATGTCATCTTCCATCTGGTGGCCCTCAGTCTTATAAGCCCATTGGTGTGTTGTGCTGCCCTGATATTTGGGGTGCATGTACTTGGGTGCTGGAAGTGTCTGTTATTGGTGTGGGGGAGCTGGGGCCTAAAAGATCTACCACACAGCAGCAGGTGCTTTGTGTCTGGGCCCTTCAGGAAAGGTTTGGAAGGCTGCTATGGGATTGGTTCAGGGTTGGGGCCTGGGCTGGCCTCTTTCTGAATCTAGACTGGGGAAAATCATCTCTGAATGCATCCTGTGGCGTTGTTGTTGTTGTTGTTGTTTTTTCCCACAAGACAAAGTTTCTCTGTGTAGCTTTGGAGCCTGTCATGGAACTTGATCTGTAGACCAGGCTGGCCTTGAACTCACAGAGATCCGGCTGGCCCTGCCTCCCTAGTGCTGTAATTAAAGATATGCACCACTGCCTGGCTCCCCATGGCTCTTATGGTGAGACCTTGAAAAATAAAGAGGGAGCTTTTAGATGACACTAGGAATGATCAAGACTAGAATGCTCTTTTTCATTGTCTGACCTCACCTGGAGACCTCCAGATGCTGGTAGCATTTGGGGACAGACCAGAGGAAGTCCATGACCCCTCAGTGGTGGGGAGATACTCTGCTTGCTAGGACTGTGGTGTTTTGTTTTTCCCTGAGACAGGGTTTCTCTGTGTAGTTCTGGATCTCACTCTGTAGACCAGGCTGGCCTCGAACTTACAGAGATCCGCCTGGCTCTGCTTCCTGAGTGCTGGGATTAAAGGTGCGCGCCACTGCCGCCCAGCAGGACTGAGGTTCTTTTACTATTCGTTTTATTATTGAAAATGTATAATTAATCCTCTGCACTTGTAGGAAATGATAAAGTGAATGAAGGCCTTCACAGTTCCCCAGTGACCACGTCTTGCAAAACCATCCCACACCCTCACAGCCAGGATGTCGACACTGGTACAGCCTCTCACACTTGGACTTGCCCGTACTTCTTACCCACTTCCTCTCCGTGTTTCTCAGGCTGATCTGGCATTACATGGTTTCTCGGCTTCTCCTCTGTTTTTTCCCCAGGTTTGTTGTTACAGGCTCACAGTGGGAACTGCCTGAGTGCGCACAGTGTGGGAGCAGGGGCCTCAGAGTCAGACTGCCTGGGCCTGATCAGGTGCTGTAGTCGCTAGTGTGACCTTTGGCAAATGACTTCAGTCTTCTCTAGTTTCATCTGGAAACCTGGGAGTTAAATGGTGCTCACCCTGCACGGAGTCGTTAGGATTAACGTGTGCGTAAGGCCCACATAAAGGATTAAAGTACGTAACCCCATTGCACCGTGAAAGTGAGCTGTTGCCTCTGTTTCCCCACACTGCTTCCTGGCAGTAGCTTCAGGCCCCACCTTAGAGGAGCACCCAGATGGCTTTGGTCAGCAGTTCAGCCATCAAAACATCTTCCAGCCTTGGGTAGGTGTTCAGTTGTGTGCCAGGCACTTGAAGATTTACAGAGGAGACAAAGAGGCAGTTGGCACTTTAAAAACCTTGTACTCTGGTTGAGGAAGCTTTCCCGGGCAGCATCCACTTATGGTACAGATGGCTCACTACGCAAGATAATGAAATATAAATGCAAATGAGTGGTTCCTACCCAAGAACTCCCTCAGCTTAGCAGTGATTGGGAACATTTTGATCGGTGGCGTCTGGAGAGACTCCGAGGGCCATTTGGAGTGGAACCTTGAAGGGTGGAGTCCTGACTCTGCTCCCAATGAGGTGACAGAAACCCAGCCCAGATTTCCTTCATGCTGGCCACACTAACGGGGTCAAAGGCTGGAGAGGAGGCTAGAATGACTTTCCTGATTTTAAACAGAGACCAAGAGAGGATGAGAAAAATGACCCAAGGATGTCAGTCAACAAAACCAAAGTAGGAGTGAGCTGTATGTTTCAGGACATGGGTTTGGAGACCACTGCCCATCGTAAGCCATTCCCTGTGTCTCCAGCTGTCCTTACTAGGCCACTTCAGCTTGGTACACTTCGGCCATGGCGTAATCACTACTGTGAAGCCACACAGCCCAGAGTGCTGATCTGTTGAGCATCCAGCCTGTGAGGCAAGGTGAGGCGAGCCCAGATCCTGGTCTGTGGATGACTGTCTGTCTGTCTAGTGTGAAGCAGGACCTTGGTTTCTAAGTGAGGGTGGAGAACAATCACCCAATGACAGACCTCTTCCAGTGAATAAGGCCCAGAACACCATGTGACCAGCACTGTACTCTCCTGGTGCTGGCAGGTTCCCAAGGCCTGGTCTCAGCAGCCACGGGACTTGGTAGCCAAGCCTAGGAAGAGCCTATTGTTTTCTTGCCTCCCTCCTGGCTGTGTGGCTACTGGCTAGCTGGCTTGTCCATTGTTGCCTTTATGGAGGCAGCTATGAGCCGTATATTGAGCCACAGCTGGGCAGTTGGCGCTTGCTCAATTTTTACTATAGGATTTTCAGTGGTCCTTGTAAAAGGCCTCTCTCTCTCTCTCTCTCTCTCTCTCTCTCTTTCTCTCTCTCTCTCTCTCTCTCTCTCTCTCTCTCTCTCTGTGTGTGTGTGTGTGTGTGTGTGTGTGTGTAGAAGGAGAAAGGCAAGCATTAACACTGGTCTCCAATAGTGTGATTCTAGATTGAGAGAACACGGTGTCCACTGGCCAAGACGACTTAGTCTGCACACCATCGTCAGAGGGGTGCTCTACAGACAGGGATGTGCTGAGGTCATGGCCTGCACCTCGCCATCCCTGGATTTTGTCAAAGCAGAAGCAGCGGTAATAATAGTGAGACTGAAGACATGTCAGCTGCAGACATGGAGTCAGGAGCTTCCTGTGTGCTAGGTATGTGCCGTCTCTCCCCCGACTCCACCTTCGCTGCGCAGTCGGCAGCCTTGCTGACGTGTCGCGGGAGTGAAGTGCAGGGTGCTTGAGTGGTTTCCCCCGAGTGTCACTCGGCTAGGAAACGGCACCGGGGGCTTGAATCCAGATCTTCTCACCCAGTTTGCCCGAGATATCCTGAGAAGAACCTTCCCAGCCAGGAGGTCCCCCGCGATCACCCCTACATCCGTCTCTTCCTGCTGAGTCTCAATAGGAGGAAGACACAGGTCTCATCAGCCTTGCTGAGGTAGGAGGAGGCCACTGATAGCTTACGGGGATCCTCAGTCCTGAACTCAGGATACTTCAGGTTCAAGTCCCTCAGGTTGTGTGGGAAGAAGTGAGCGTGAGGAAGGGACTTGCTCAAAACTGTGCAGCGACCTAAGAGCAAAGCCAGGAGCCCAGCAGCCTGCCTGGTTCGCACACCTGTGTTCCTAGCAGTGTCTTGCTTTGCTGTGTTTTACAGTGCTGGAACCCAGAGCTGGAGCATGCTCAGCCCATACTCTACCATACTGTCCAGCCCCCAAATGCATTTGGTTACACATGAATCCTCCAATACCTTCATTTTCTGGCTTCCAGCTGCACCTCAGAAGCAGTATCCACTGTCACTACTGTTAATACACATAACAACAACAACAGCAACAGCAAAGTGTAGACAAGTATTCTTCAAAATATAAAAGTCTGGTATGACTTGTGGAGAACAGAGTGTGCCCAGGGCCAGGGGCAGGGACATCAGCTGGCCCAGGCGTGTATGTGCTTAGGTATGTCTGTACTGATGCCGTGTCTGTAGCCTGCTCTTTTGGGGCATCCTTTTGGAAGTTCTGATCAAATCTTACAAGGTGGGTATCCCAAGTGGGATGATGCAGCCCATCCTGGGGCCTGTTAGCCCCTCTGACTGTTCCCGATTCTGATATCAGCTTCTTCAGGACTGATTAAGTCCTTTGGAAGCTCTGCTAACGTGAGTGAGTGCTCAGCACCTTGTGAGAAGTGATGCGTCATGTCGCTGATGATCCCGTTCCTCCTCAAGGGCATTTTCCTCTTGCTGTCCAGGCAGGGCTAGGCACTGTCAAAACTGTGCAAGAGACACCTCAGCAGGCTGGTCTGTGACCCAGAAGCTCTAGCTTGCACTCAAATTACATGTGGGGCTTGTTAGAGCACAGATATGCCCACCCCAGTCTCTAAGGTTTGGGGCCCAACTGCCTTCCTGTAATGTTTCCAGATGATGCCCATGCTGCAGGTACAGAGCTAGGACCAAGCCCAAGGTTCTCCAACTCCCAGCTTTGTGTTCTGGCCCTGGGATGCTCTGGTCTTTTGCCTCCAGAAATGCCAGCAGGAGAGGGTGGGGATCTCTTTTCCTGAAGTTGAAATTGTCCCAACTCAGGAAAGTAGGCAAAAGCAGTCACAGCATGGTACTGGAACCAGGAGACAGATTCTACCCTGATGAATTCTTTCATATCTCTCCTGAGATTCATTCACTCGGCCATTTATTTTTCCAGGAAACATTCCCCAAGTTCCTTCTGTGAGAAAAGGGGTGTACCTGGCCCCAAGGGCACTGAGGCAGACAGGCATTGTTTCGAGTTCTGTGGCACCTGTGCACACTTTCCCTGTCTGACCCTGTGACGCCGCCTCCCCCCCACCACACACACACCATGGGACTTTGGAACCATTCTTTCCCTAACAGACATCTTGAGAAGAGAGAATTCACAGCCAGGAAAACCAATACCAATCCTTACGCTGCTGACTTACCAGGTGACTTCAGCTAGCTCCCTGTCCTCTTTGGGCCTCAATTTCTTCTAGAAAGTTCGATGAGGTCATGAGTGAGGCAATAATCAACAACACTCCTTTCCCAGCCTGTGAGTCTGGAATGGGGCTCTCAAACTGCCTGTGATCATATTTGACTTCATTTTTGTTCTTAATCGGTGAACACATTAAACATTAATTAATTTATGTGTATGTGCATCTGTGTTTACTGCCTGCTCATATGTCTGTGCACCATGTGTGTGTCTGTAGAGGCCAGAAGAGAACACTGAATCCCCTGGACTTGGAGTTTGCAGACAGTTGTGAACCATCATGTGAGTGCTGGGACTCAAAACTGGTTCTAGAAGAGCATCTAGCTGGGTGGTGGTGGCGCACTCCTTTAATCCCAGCACTTGGGAAGCAGAGCCAGGCGGATCTCTGTGAGTTCAAGGCCAGCCTGGTCTACAAAGTGAGTTCCAGGAAAGACACAAAACTACACAGAGAAACCCTATCTCCAAAAACTAAGGGGGGAAAAAAAGCATCTAATGCTCTTAACCCCTGAGCCATCTCTCCAGCCCTCAATAAATCCCTTGTTTCCTCGTTCACCTGAGGAGACTGTGCATGCAGCATGTGAGGGATGTTCAGAGCCCAGCTGTCCCTAGCATGTCCATCCCTGCGGGCGGGCGTCTTACCTGCTGCACCCTGCCATATAGAACTTCATAGAGTTAAGGTGGAGCACACACAATACTAAACCTTCTGCAAATGTGTTTGAAGATGGTGGTTGCCAGATTGTACTCATTTGGTGACAGTTATTTATGTTAGCATCAGGATGTTTCGAGTGCTTTCAAAGATGACAGTTACATCAAATTGAATCTTCACCTCTTGAAAATAAATATCTATAATAAAGATATGTATGTAGGCAGCTCCAACGCCGGTCACTTTTAGAAACATATCTGAAAACTTACACAGCAGCAAATATACAAGTTTCCAGATGTGGGTATGAGAGAAGTTTTGGATTGTTTTTATCCCTTAATATATGGTAAAACCATTAGAATGTAGTTTGACCCCTGAGCCTGGTGTGATTAGACGTCTAAAAATGTTTTTGTTTTTTCTTATCTAGTTAACCTGAGACACACTGAACAGCATTTGCCTTTACTAAATGGGAGAAAAGTTGAAATTGGCTTTTATGGGTATAATAATTACTAGTAAATATCATGTTAAAAATCAATCACACTTGATGAAAATTTAGAACAAGTGATCTAAAACAGCATATTTTAAGTGTAAAATAACCAAAGTTATCTATACATTTATGTTTTTAAATCCAAGAATGGCACTTCATTCCTGTAATGCCAACACTTAGGAAGCTGAGGCTGGAAGATTATAAGTCTAAAGTTTAGCCTGGGCTACACAGTGAGACCCTGTCTGTCCTGGGCCACATAATGAGACCTTATGTCAAAAACAAACAGGACCAGAGAGGTGACTCAGGTTAAGAGTACTTGATGCTCAGTCGTGAAGATGAATTTGATTCTTAGCACCCATGTAGTGAGACTCACAAATGCCTGTAACTCCAGCACCTAAGGACCCTCCCTGACCACACCTGCACACATAAGTACACTCAGATACATACATAAATAAAATAAATATTTAACAGACAGAACCCAAGCAGATATGCACAGTTTCCAGGATGACTCAAAGATGAAAAGATAGGCAGCATCAGAGAGCAGTCTCTGGGATACCTCCTAGCTCTGCCTTTCTGGATCCTAAGGTACTGAGGGGCCTGAAAACCCCGAGAGTATAGTGGTTTGGACAGGAACAGGGACACACTGTCAGCCCTGAACAGTCAGGAGTGAGATCAGAAATGTTCTTTGAACTCATTTGTCAGAGAGCAGCTTTCTCTCCTAACCACTAGAACATTGACTGTTTGGGCTGAGGGAACTTTAGAGATCCAATGGAGCTGTCCCCAGATAGGCGGAGAGAAAGCTGAAGTGGCCACTTCTGCATCTTGGGCGTGCTGAAGCTGGGGCTGTCAGCTTTGAGCATGGGATGCTGCTGACTTCGATGTTGGAGCCACCAAAGTCGAAGACCTAAGTGTAACCCTCTCTCCGTGTGGCTACAATTTCGCTAGTGAAATTGGTCTTTAGATGGGTGAACCTGGGGCCTGGTACCAGGACTCCCAGGAGTACTGATATGGGGCCAAGTGGCTCTTGCCACCTTCCTGGACATGCCTCATCTAAGTAAGCTGGCATGGAGACACACATCTGTAATCCTAGCACTTGTGAGTGTGAGATCAGCCTGGGTTGCACAGTGAGCCCCAAGATAATCAGGTCTCTACAGCAAGCTCCCGTCTCAAAACAAAACAAAATATCAAACTAAAAAGAAATAAACAGAAATAAGTAAACAAATTTTAGGTACTTTTGGGGGGTGGCTGCAGAGACCTCTGAAAGAGGTCTGTAGTCTGTGGTCAGGTGAGGGTCTGATGGTCTGGTCTGAGAATTTCTCATGGACTTGGTTTCAGGGCACCCCTGGGTCTCACCAGGCCCAGAGTGTCCAGCTCTGCTTCAAGTCCAGTCCCTGGGTGGCTTCCTTCTATCCTGGCTTGATGTTTTCATGGCTGCAGTAACAGATGGGCAGCAGGCTGGGGGAATAATCTGTAGCTCACATTTGGTTTAGGAACAAATGACTTGATACAATTTTTTAAATGTACCTAGATTATCCTTCCTAATTTTTCTATGGTTAAGACTTAAAAACAAATGTTTTTATGTACTCGGAGTCCACATTGAAAGTGGCCAGCTTGGGATATGCTTAGGCTCTGAGGTAAGCTGGCCTGGGCCTGACATTTATTGCAGATAATTGAGGATAGCTTTTAGTTTCCATAATCACATTAGCCTGCACTTTTATCTGTTAATCATCAGTTTTGGCCATCCCCGCCTCCCCTCTCTGAGAGAGGCTGTGTGCGCCCCATTTAGCCTGAGTTTTTAAGCTCCCATCTAGAGCCTTCTTTTTGTACCCCTCTAGACCTAGACCTGTCTCGGGCTTCCTGAGTATTTCGGGGTGTCGTTATGAAGCAGCAGGAGCTCAGGATTTCTGAGCTTGAACAGGTTCTTTGTGTTCTGTGCCTATCTGTGGGAGACCTTTGCTGTGTGTGCCCTGAGCTCAGCTGTTAACATGGCTCTCGGCATCATGGCAGGTTTGTGCCAGATCTCTCTATGTCCTGACAAGTTGGGAGAAGTCTCTGGTGGCCTTGGCTTGCCTCCCTCGGTGAAGGGAGTTCCCACGTGTGTGTGTGTGTGTGTGTGTGTGTGTGTGTGTGTGTGTGTGTGTGTGTGTATGAATTTCTCAGCAGGCCTTCCTACAGCACTATCTTCTTTCTTTGGCTCCCACACATTGGGCCAGTCCCGTAGTCTTCTGGGTCTCTCCTGGCCAAGGCTAGCCTGCCTGTTGGGAGGAGAAGATAAAGAGGACTCAAGAGAGTCAGCTGCGGGGGTTTCTCCATGGCCTTTTCCTGTTCCTCTTTCGGGAGAATTCCAGGTGAGCTTTCTGACTTCTCGCCTTGCCCACCAGCCTAACCTTTGCAGCTGTCTCTGCTGTCCTCTCCCACCTAGCCTTCCTGTCTGATCTCCACTCCGCAGGAGCAGAATTCCTGGACCAGCTCCTCCCCGCCACCATTTGTCCCTCTTACTGGGCCTGAGTTCATTGAGGGGATGTATATGTGGGGCTGCATCTAAGTAGCCTTGTCTCCCTCTATTTTTGCCACCTGAGGAGGGCTCTTCATTTTTGGCTGGCATTTAACCCAGCCAAAACAGGAAAGGGGCCAGCTCAGCTCCTGGGAGTTTGGCCTGATAGAGTCCAGTTAGGCCACCTCCTCCCAACCTCCTGACCTGGGAAATCCTCTAAGCTGTCCTAATTTGTCCTAATTACCTGTGGCTTCCCAGCAGACGCTGCAGCGTAAGCAGGGAGGGGACCCTTGGACAGTTAGTCGTTCATACACTGGGATTAACCCTCTGGTTTCTGCCTCCTTTCACTAGGCTGCCTGTCCTTGTGGGCATGAACCCCTCTGGAGTCCTTCCAGGCAGCCAGCCAGCCCTCCCCTAGGCATACATCCCTGAGACAGGCAGGCAGCTCAGCCTAGCACCAGTCCACCTGAACTGGAGTCTTTTGCTGTGGATATCGCTCTGTGTAAATAAAGTTCTGATTGGCCAGTGGCCAGGCAGGAAGTATAGGCGGGACAAGAGAAGAGAATTCGGGGAAGTAGAAGGCTGGAGGGAGACACCGCCAGCCGCCGCCAGAAGAAGCAACATGTAAAGACACTGGTAAGCCACACGCCATGTGGCAAAGTATAGACTAACAGAAATGGGTTAATTTAAGATAGAAAAGGTAGATAACAAGCAGCCTGCCACGGCCATACAGTTTATAAGCAATATAAGTTTCTGTGTGCTTTCTTGGTTGGGTCTGAGCGACTGTGGGACTGGCGGGTAAGAGAGATTTGTCCTGACTGTGAGCCAGACATGAAAACTCTAACTACAGTCTTTCTTCTCATCTGGCATCAGGAGATGGTTCTATTTAGTGAAGGTCATGTTCCAGCCCTGCCCAGGCAGGAGCTGTTCAGTCCCCTGTGAAGTCCTTGCTGAGTCTTCTCTGGGTAGCCAGGCAACCAGTCTTCAGACCCACTGCTAAAGGACGCTGAGGTACTGAGGGTGATGTGCCAGACACGGTTATCGGCCCACGGAGCATCAGTGAGTGTGTGCTTTCCCCCAACACCATCTTCTTTCCCCTCATGCCTTACAGTGTCCGGTGTCCCTTTACCTGTGTGGAGACCCTCAACTCAGCCTCCTGATGGTACCGCCAGGTGCTCAGACAGGGAGCCCTCAGCCAGGAATCCTGGGACTTAGGCTCAGTCATTAAATGAGAGATAGAAGCAAAATCCATCCATGTGACTCCGACACAGTGCTCTTCTCACTGTCCGAGCCGCAGCATGAGGTCAGATGAGTATCTCAGGTCAGCATGCAAAAGTTTCCAATTCCTGAACATTTCAGTTAGGGATGTCCAACGTGTACATGGCTCCAGGACCCTGCTGCCTCCCTGTCTGAATGGAGAAGGACAGGGCTGTGTGCATAGCCCCCCATTCTATGCAGAGGTAAAGACAGAAGGATGATAATGATCTCCCACATACACGGCGCTTAACTTTCAAAACTAATCCTTTGTGGAGGCTCAGTTCTCATGCCATAAAACCAACCATTTCAGCCATGTCTAGTGGTGCAGGCCTGTAATTGCAGCTAAGGGAAGACTGAGGGAGGGGCATCAGAAGTTCAGGACCTGACTGGACAGAATAAGCTGAAGACCAGTCTTGAGACCCTGTCTCAAAAATAAAAACAAAACAAAAGCCATGGATATAATGCAGTGGTTAAAAACCAGCCTTCCATGCCTGAGGCCTTTGGTTCAATTCTCACTATACCCCTCCAAAAAAGGCAATAATTTAAAAGTGAACAATTAATTGACACTCAGTAGATTTGCTATGCTGCACAGCCCCATCCCTCTCTAGTTTTAAATGTTGCCTGGCTGCAGAGGCTGTCTCATGCCCTGTGAGCAGCATCCCCACTCCTGTTCTCAGTCCCCAGTGGCCATTTGTGTGCTTTCCCTGCATAGCTTTAACAGAGATGGATATTCCACATTAGTGAAAACATAAAACCCAGCTGCTTGTGGCTGGCTTCGCTCAGTTTTCACTAATACCCTGGAGAGCCATCCAAGCTATGGCATGCATCAGTACTTCCTCTGAGGGCTGAATTATTTTGCATTGTGTTTACACACAGCTTCCTTCACCATTCACCCCAGTTGGTGAACAGAGGGACGGTGGTGTTTGTGTGAGTAGTGCCTATTTCCGGTTATCGACTCGAGGGGGATATTGCTGGAGATGGGACTGAGGGCCACGTGGCAATCCTGCCATCCACCATGCCGAGCTCCACAATGCCTGGGTTACTTTATAGCCACACTGGCAATGTGCGGAATTCTGACCTGTCTGGTCTCGCCAGCTGGCGCTTGTCTCTTGAACTAAGGTCTCCCCTCCAGCTCTGCCCACTGGAGTTGGGCAGTATGCTCTCCATCTTCCTGAAGATGAGCCCTAGCCCACCTGGCTGCTCTTTCCTCTACCTTTCTGTGTCTCACTCTGCTCTGCCTTCAGCCGCGTGTCCTCTCAGGCTAGAGGATGGAACACCTCCCCTCTCCCCCACAAACTGGATAATTTGTGATGTAGGACAGACGCTGCTCCTGCACTGTCTGTCCCACTCACCTGCTGCCTGGGCTGTGGCTGCTTGCCCTGCCTTTCAGGTGGCTTCTGGCCTGGAGCTCATGGCAGGAGCACATGACATCTCACCATCCCCTGACCTCCTGCCTGAGACAGTTTTCAGTCCTGCAAAACCTGTAGATGGCGTTCAGGGGCTCCTCATTAGGTGGTGTACTGGTTTTCTAGGGCTACCCAAACCAAGACCAGGCAGCCTCAGTGACAGACGTGTCCTCCCAGTTCAACGCTAAAGCGTGAGATGAAGATGTCACCCAGGGATGATTATCTGTGACAGCTTTCCCTGTGGTTGTAGGTGACTGCCTCCTCTGTGTGTCTCCACACCTTTTTCTCTCTGTACCTGTGTATAGCTTACTGGGCTATTATTGGACTAGAGTCCATGATAGTGACTGCAAAAGGCTTCTCCCGCTTGGAGGTCCAGTGTGTTAGCATTTCAATGTGAGTTTGAAGAAGACGCAACTCATCTCTAACAGGTGGCTGCGGCGGGCAGCAAAGTTGCATGATGGCAAGGGACAGCCTGGGGCATGCGGAGGAGACCTTGTGGTTCTCTGAACTCCTGTTGGGTCTCAGGGTGACTCACTCAGGCAAATACAGAGCAAGTAGAGTGGGGGCAAGAATAATGAAGGCAGTGAAGAGGACTCTGGGGGCTTTGTGAAGAGGAGAGAACCACTACCCCCGATCAATAATTTATTCCCGGGTACCAGGCAGGAGGGTGTTGCCATGGCAACAGGCCTGCTTGCCTCTTGCCTCTCAGAGCAGCCTCTCCCTACACAGCTCCCTCCTTCCTCTCTTTCCCCCCTGCCTTGCTTTCTAGTTGACAACCCCCCCCCCCATTTTTTCTGCCCTCCGAATCTTTTTGTGAAGTACAGCCTGACTGCAGCTGGGCCCACTCCATTACATGTCTGCTTACCGCAGGGACTTTAGGATCCTCAATGGCTGTGGCAACTCTGCCTCCACCAGGGAGACGGTCACTATGACATTCACTTCTGTTTCTAAAAAGTCAAAAGTAAGGGGTCCTTTCACTGGCTGACCCCCAGACCTCTCGCCTTAACACAGGCACACTGGGTGTCTCTCATACAGCTTGTCTGGTGGCCTCCCCCTGTAACTTGACTGTACTGTCTCTAGTCACGCTTTGCTCACTGTGGCAGGCTCCCCTGGGCTCAGAGTGACCTTTGAGCAAGGAATCATCCATCACTGGCTGCAGCCACCAGCCCTTCATGCCTTATTAGTCCCTAGGGATGGTCAGCATGCAGCTAGCCAGTGTCTGTGTCCCACACTCTACCCCAGTAAACGCCGTGACAGGGACTTTGCCTTCATGCCATACAGTAGGAGCCCAGGAAATGTCTGTGTGGTTGTGGGGTAAATGGACAGAAGGCCAGAAGCAGGCTCCCCCTGAACCTCTCTCCCAGTATTTCCCAAGGGTCCCCTCGGCTCCAACAGCCATCCTAAACAAGACCATTGAAAATCCCAAGTTATTGTCTCACCCTTTAGAATTTGCTGCTATCTTGATTCACAGGCTTTCATAACTAATAAGAGATCTGGGCCCATAATTATCATTTAGGACTTCACATTATTAGTCTTGTCTTCTCTCTGCATTGGTAAATCCTTCTGCATAAAGACGAGGGAGATGTACCTCTGGGATAGAAGCTGCCACGGACGCTGGTGGGCTGGAGGGCAGGCTCAGCTGCTGCTGTGATGGTAGGGTTCTGCTAAGGCCGGAGCTGGGATGCAGATACACATCAGGAACATCTGTGAGCACTGGTGGGGGCCAACAGCAGGAGAGTGAGGCTGGGTGGCTGTGGCGACCACCAGCTGCGGCTGGGAGGAATGGCCTTACAGCCAGCCCTTCCCTCCCTCTCTGCAGATGTCAGTTTCTAATCCGACGGCCATGATGCTGAGGCAGGTTCAGGGCCAGTGGGATCCACAGCTGTGCTACAAAGGGCCTCCTCTCACTTTGCTCAGAGACCCCCCTGCTTCCCCCTCCTGGAGATCTTTTCCCACACCTGGCCCACAGTCCTCTTCAAACAGTGTTTATGACAGGCCTGATGGTTTGAGGTGGTAAAGGGCCAGGGCGTGGGGCTGATGGTTGCTGGGCAGCGTCCTCAGCACCGCCCTGTTCACTTTGCCACTTTTGAGGACCTCGGCCCCACTGCCTGGGAGGGTTGCTAACTGGGTCCCACAGTCGCTGTTCTTCTGTTCACAGACGTGTCCTACTAGAACCGTGCACAGATATACTTACAGATATACATGGAATGTACATTTAAACCTTTTTTTCCCTCCAGTGTTGGAGTTTGAACCAGGGGCCTTTCATGTTCCAGCCTGCTCGTACTGAACTCAAGTGCATATATAATCCCTTGTCATTTAGTTCCAGGACTTGCCCCTGGAGGAAACCCCGTGCCAGTAAAGCAGTCATTTCCCTTTCTGGGTTCCTCTCTCCTGGCAGCCACTTTTCTGCCTCCGCAGACTCACCAGCTCTGGACGTGTCATGTGACTAAAATCATGTAATGTGACTTTGGGTGTCTGGCTTCTTCCACTCATTACGTTCACAAGGTTTAAACCATTGCTCTGGTGAGCATCAGTGACACCCCTGTCTGCATGGCACATTTATCCCCTCATCTGATGATGGGCTGTTTGGGTTGTTCCTACCCTTCGGACTGATGTAAAAGGTGCTGCGGTGAACACTTTCGTGTGTAAGTTTCTGTTTGGGTGCTGTTTTCAGTTCTTTGCGGGCACACCCAGCAGTAAAAACAACCAGGTCACACGACAACTCAGTGTTTAATTACTGAAGGGCCGGCAGATCTAGGTTACCTCTTCACATCTGTTTGGGAGACCATCTGCTGCCTCCTGTGCTGCCCTTGGGCTCATGACTCGGGGCTACTTAAGAGAAGTTTCTGGTTCAAGACCAAGTAACATGGTTGAAACACTGTAAGGGAATGTCACGACAGCTGTGGAGTTTTCTCACCATTTTTCTGTTGTCATGGGGTCTTAGTCACTTACGGTCGACCACCGCCCCAAGCTGTACACTTGCTGCTTTATAGAAGCTAGCATGCAGAGTCTAATTTCATCTTCGTGGGCAGTAGCCCTGAGAGCTCCCTTTCTCTTTCTTGGCTTGTGACAGTAAGCACCATTCCCAGCGGAACCACCCTCTCCATCTTTCCCATCCTTAGCTCCATCTTTCAGCCTAAGGAAAAGAAAATCACATGTGGCTCTGATGGGATGCAATCATACCTCCATGGGGGCCCTTTAAAAAGTGTGCAGCAGGCTTTGAAGGTAGCACCATGGAGAGAACAAGAAAAGAAAAAAGAAAAAGAAAATGAAGAAAAAAAAAAAACCCTCTCTAAGCTTGAGCAGTGCATTGTCAGCTGCATAGATAGGCTCCCAGGAGACCACTTTGAAGAAGACAACACTCATTTAAATGTATAAATTCCAATTCATTTAAAAGAAGAGTCAGACAGCTTCCTAGGCTTATAATAAAAAGCTGCTGTGAGTGGATATTGAATTATGTACGCCTTTAGAAAATTAAAGGAAGATTTGAGTTTCAGGAGTTTTAAGGGGATAAAGTCTAAAATAGAACCAGGAAGTGTGGTTGGGATAGTTGATACCAATACTGTTTCTGGGTTGTCCAAAAAGAGCCAGTGAGGAACCCAGGCTTAGAACAGGTGTCTCCATCTTCATAAGGATGGAAGGGTACCTAGGGAGGCTGGCTGGGAAGGGGACCATACAGAGAACACTGTGACATTTGTCATGTCCCTTTTGTGTGTGTGTGTGTGTGTGTGTGTGTGTGTGTGTGTGTGTGTGTGTGTGTGTGAAGAGAAGGAAGGCTGGTGAGTTAAGTTATGAACGTTTTTAAATAACATGTCTCCTATTATAATCTGGACCGTCAGGAATGACCTTTAAAAAGGAAGCGTTTTAGCTAGCATTGGAAAGTTCTGGAAAAGTAGCTTTGGACAAAGCACCTAGGATGGAGTGCCAGGGATGTTTGACTGAATGTTCGAAACCCAAAGCTAGCAGAGATGGATATGGAGGACAGAGGTGCAGGGAGTGGCCTGGGGGAGGGGGGTGGCTAAAGAAGCTTTATCATATTCTTAGGAAATTTCAGAGACATAGGAGGCTGGTGACACTGTCCTCATTTGCAACCAGAACTGAAAGTAGACGACAAGGTCGGGGAATTTCAGAGCCAAGTATTGGCCCCCTTGCCACTCATCACCACAGTAACTCACTCCGAGGTTTGAAGACCCCCACCCTCAGGGGAAGTAGCTCCTCTGAAAATGCCTCCCCAGCACATTTCTTTGGGGTCACATATTGGTGGCTTGACAGCAAAGCAGGGCAGGATGCTGCGGCTTTCCCCCTCCTAATTTTGAAATTATGGATATACAGACATTTAAACGATTTTAGTCATTTCAAGTCTACAATAGACAGGCATTTTCTATATCCAGAGCACTGTGCAGCAGTTGCTGTGGTCAGCTTCCAAAGTACTGCAGCTAGACACCTGTAGTCATCCAGCAGCAACCACCCATTCCCCGCCCTCCAGACCCTCATAGCTCTGGCATGATTCTCATTTCTCAGGATCACTCACTTTGGCTCATCTGTGGATGTGAAATCATGCTATCTTGTCCCTTTATGTCTGGGTTTTTTCACTTGGCATAATTTTTTTGGCATATTTTTTTTAAGATTTAAATTTTTTGAAGTGTGTAACTTTTATTTTTATGTGTTTACATATGGTTGTGTGAGCTATGTGCTCCGTATGCATGCAGGATCCTGTAGAGCAGAGGACATTGGATCCCCTGGAACTGGAGTTACAGACAGTTTTGAGCTGCCATGCAGGTGCTGGGTACCTAATCTGGGTCCTTTTGCAAGAGCAACCAGCACCCTTAACCCTGGGCTATCTCTTATTACCCCCCCCCCCCTCACCCCCACCCCCGCTTAGTGTTTTTAGTGAAGGTGATTGTCATGTAGTACTTCTCTGTTTTGTTTGCCAAGGGACTGTTTCCTGCAGCAGCTGCATCGTTTTGCACTTTTATACTGAAGCAGGAGAGCCCCAGTCTCCTCACACCCTTGCTAACACTGTTATTTTTTATTCTACTGTATAGCTCTGCTTGTAGGCGTAAGGTAGTGTCTCACTGTGGTTTCATTGTGAATTTCTCTAATAACTAGTCATGTTCAGTAACTTTTTGTGTACTTTTGGGCCACTTGTACCTTTTATTTTGAGAAATGACTATTAAAGTTCTTTGCCCCCTCCTTTTTTTTCAAGACAGGGTTTCTCTGTGTAACAGCCTTGGCTGTCCTGGAACTCGCTTTGTAGACCAGGCTGGCTTTGAACTTGTAAAGATCCTCCTGCCTCTGCCTCCCGAGTGCTGGGATTAAAGGTGAACACCATCACCACCTGGCTTCTTTACCCATTTTTAAATCAATCTTTTAAATCTTTTTCTTGAATGGTTGAGTTTTATGGACTCTTCATATATTCTGGCCATCAAACTCTTACGAAACATATAATTGGAAAATGTTTTCTTCTATTCCGTAGATCTTCTTTTCTCCTTTTGACAATATCTTATAATGCACAGATGTTTCGATGAAGACCCAATTATCCATGCTCTCCCTTTCATTTCAGTTTTTAAACTTAAGGACACGAGATGTCTACTCTCTTTCTATCATGAGAGTACTGTGGGGCTAGCTCTAACAGTCAGGTCACTGATCCCTTTTGACTTAATTTTTGTTTATAATTGAAGCATCTACAGAAGAGCTCAACTTTATTTTTTAAATTTTTCATGTGACATCGGGCTGTCCCAGTGCTGTTTATTGATGTCACTCTCCTCTGCTCATCCACTGGTAGACTGGGGCTCTTGTCACACACACACTGTTCACAGACGTGTGTGTTCATCTGTGGACTCTCGGTTCATTGATCTGTATGTTTTGCACACTGATTGGATTCCCATGGCTTTTTAAGTTTGGAAATTGTGCAGTGTGAGTCTCTGACCTTGTTCTGTTCCAAAGTCCTCTCAGCTGCATGAACATCCTCTGAATTTGAGTCTTTGTGGACACTTGTACTGCTTTCTACTGTGTGGAGACCGGGCTGCTAGGCCTTGGGATACGAGTGTCTCAGTTATGGTGCACATGGCCACACTGGTTCCTGAAGTTGCTGTTTTCCTCTTCCAGCAGTGTGGTGACACACCTGTCCACTGGGCCACAGTGTTGTCGGGCCAGCCTTTCCGAGAGCTTCAGTTCTCAGAGTCCAACACTGCTGTCCCCTTCATGGCGGCATGAGCAACACATCCCACCCCCCAACACCAGGCCTTAGAGAGGACTTCCTGTCCTCTCTCTGTTGGTGGCAGTCAGGTTTTGCTCTGCTCTGGGGACTGGAGATCTTGCTGGTTGTGGATGGAGACTGACCCATCTTCACAGAGCTAAAGCTCAGCTCATGCAGGAGAACTTTGGCCTTGGAGAATGTGTCTGATGTGGCAGCCATGTTGGTGGCAGGAGTCAGGCGTGAATTCTAGTATGGATGGGGCCTTGGGAGCCATGTCAACTCCATGAGAGAGGTCTGTTCTTAAGTGGCCATGTTTGTTGAGAATGAAGAAGCTGCCTTCTTCACATGCAGAGTCTGAGTCCAGAGACATAAAAAGGCTTTTCTGGCCCTGTAGCATGTCTGGCCCGGTGACTCTCTGGCTTTTTATCTTGCCTCTAGCAGCTCTTACAGCTTGAGATGGTGCTTGCTCTTTCCCTCTCCAGCTTGCTGACGTCATAGGTCAGTACAGGACATTAGATGAGGTGCCTGAGAAACTGTAGAGATAGAGTGGGCTTCCTGATGGCAAGTTACTGCGGGCTGCTGGTTTTACTCAATGAAAGGAGAATGGAGTCAGTGCTTAGTGAGGACATACATGATCTGCTCTGGAAACCAAGGGTGGGGCTGCTCACCTCCAGCTGAAGGGCTGGACAGACTTCATGGAGGAGGGAGCATGGCACTCGGCCCTACAGGACGGGCCCAGTCAGGGCTCTCCTGGATGAGATGAAGTGAGAGACTTAGGATCAGAAAAGGACAAGGTGTGGAGATGACTTTTCTCTGGATCTGGGAGAAAGCAAGTGTATCAGGTTTCTGTATGCTGACAGTGAGGCCTCTGGATGTCCACTTGGGGCAGGTGGGTTGTTCTGCACAGCAGGGAGGTCCCTCGGGGTCACCTGTAGAAGAGTTTCTCAGTGCTCTTCTGTTTTCAGCTGGAGAACATTCTGGTAATAACAAGGAGACTGTGGGGGCTCGATTCCTTCCATCCTTAGCTTCTGTCTCTACAGGCACCATGGATGCATACCTGAATATACACCATGGACACACAGGCACACACACACACACACACACACACACACACACACACACACATACAGACACACACACACAGAGACACACAGACACACACACACACTATGCACACACGCATATACCATACACACATACATACCCATTCACTATGCACACATGGAGACACAGAACTACTATGCACAGATCAAAGTAGACATGCATCCCACAAGCACACATATAGGAACTAGAATGGAAATCATTGAGGCTGGAAGACTCAATTTTAAAACATAAGTTCATCTAGCACACCTCACATGACACATACATATATACCGCTACCACTGACAGCAACAGCCTGTAAATCCAGCTGCATACACATGTGCTGAGATGTCTGTATATACCTGAGACAGACTTGCACCCATGTACTAAGACACATACTTACAAGAAGACAGACAGATATCCTAGAACAGATGTGCCCACACACCAGGCAGGTGCACTGAGACGTTAAAACACTCACTGGGTCACACATGCACACACTTACTGGAGCACCCATGCGTACACACAGAGAGACTGAAACCCTTCAATGGAGACACACACAGTGCCTCCCACAGACTCACAATTGCACACCCCCACATTGGCACAACCACAGTCAGACCCCTACAGCCACACCTGAGCAGAGACAGGGACAGGTTCATGTGGTCCCCTCTTAGCCGGGAACTGCTCTAGAGGCTTGTATTAGTCAGACAGTCACATGACCGTGACCAAATACTTTAGAGAAGCAGCTCAAGAGAGGAAGTGTTTGTTTTGCCCATGGCGCCAGAGATGTTAGTCCAGTATGGTATGGAAATGTGGCAGGGAGGAAGGGCTCTCCTCACAGCAGCCAGGAAACAGATACAATGTCTGCAAGAGCCTTTCCCCTTCTCCCTCTGACCCAGCCAGGCACACAGCCCATGGGGCAGTGCTACCCTCATTCAGGACGGGTCTTCCCACTAGTCAGTCCTCTCCATAAACACGTTCCCAGACATTCCCAGAGGTGTGTTTCGTTAATCTAGGCATTTCCCATCCTATCAAGTAGACAGTCAAGATAGCACATTGACCTGACTAGCTTCACTGACGGATTTCTCCACAGCTGCTGACAGCCCTGTGCACTCTAGGTCAGACCTGGATAAGACCTCAGGGGTGGTTGTGACCCACCTGCCCCTCAGTGCCAGCTCTCTACAGCTCCAAGAGGGCTACCCAACTTCTTAAGCTCTTCAGACAGAACCTATCATGACCTCAAGTCCCCTATTGTAAAAACATTTGATTTCCAAACAGAACCAGAGTAAGCAGCTGGAGATGAAGGTACATGTCAGCTAACAGGAATGCATGGAGGGCTTGTGGATCACTCAGCCTACCCCTGGCCCCTCTGCCTGACAGCCTTTGGTCACAAAAGCCAGCAATTCTCCAAGTCATGGTATTGCAGATCTGATCCAACATGAAAGAACCAGTAGTTTGGACTTGGTACATGAGGTTACCTAGGAGTGGGGGTATGGCCAGCAGGCAGCTGACCCCAAGGGTGGAAAGCAGTGGAGAGCATGACTCAGCTGCCTGGCCAGGATGGCATGAGTGTTCCTCCGGGCCCGCCAGCTGTCACCGCAGCCCTTCTGTACTGACTGGCGAGTCTGCTGTCCTCCGTGAATGTGACTCACATTCAGGTGGGCTGGCAGCTCTCTTCTTTGCCCGCGTTCCTCTACTGCCTGTCACTCCTCTCTACTCCTGTTTCCCTTCTAGGGAATCAGCTCCCTGGACTGGAAAAGGAAGTTTTGAGACAGGGCTGGTGGACTGCCTGGACAAAAGCAAAACATGGCCGAGCTGAACTCCTGCAAGGGGGCGGGGTGGGGGGAAGCAGAAGGCAATGGGGGAGCAGCTGCCTTCTGGGTCCCCCCTACTCCGCAGGGGAATTCACCTGAGTGTGCACCCAGCTTCCTCAGAAGCACACTTCTCTGTCTGTTTCTCTCGAACGTGGGCTAACTCTGGGTTTGGCATCAGCCTCTCCACCCCACTCACCTGGAAGAGGGGCCGCTTCTGCAAGAAACAGACTCAGCCACCCAGCCCCACCCCAGGACTCTGTTCCAGCTCTGAATCCTAAGCCAACACCCCCTCCATGTACTCTTCTCCATCTCCCTGTCCCCCACAAATGTCACTAACCATGTTTGTTATAGGGCAGAGAAATGGCTCATCACCAGCCCTGGAGCGAAGCAGAGCTTGGGGCAAGATGTGGCCTTGGAGAATCCGGAGCTGTTGACCTGATTGGTGCCTTGTATGGTGTGCAGGCAGGCCACCCAAGATAAGCATGACCCTCAGAGATGGCCATATGCAAAGCTGAGACCACCATCTCCAGTGTGCTCCAACTACCATACTCCTGTGGATAATTTTTCCTGTTAACAAAAGTTATTTATGTCCTTTCCAGAAAATTTAGAAAGTATAAACATAAAGGGGGAGATGCACACTATCTATAATGACAGTCATTCTATTTTTGCCATTTACTTTTTCCAATTTATTAAGATACTAACCTATCTATATTATTCCATCATCGTCTTTCATTGCTTATGATGATGAGTTTAAGTTTTTAAACTATTTACCATATACCTCATTCTGTCATTCATTGAGTCCTTGTAATTTAACATGTAAATAAGGAAATGAAGGCCCAGAGAGGCTAAGTACCTTTCCCAAAGTAACACAGCCTAGAAAAGACAGAGACAGATTTTTGAACCCAGGTCCTTTGGTTTCAGAACTTATAATTTCTGTTCTATTTTCTTTCAAACTGTGGACACACTGTAGTTGTCATTTCCCAAGCAGAGCTGTGTTCTGTTACTTCCATTTTTTTTCAAATTATGGGTCCAACTAATATTCAGAAAAAGATCTGTCTGTATGAACATGTGTAGACTTTTTCTTGCCATTGTTCCTTAAACAGTGTGGAAGAGCAACGGCTCACACTTTGTTTACATTGTACCAGGAATTCTAAGTACTGTGAGGAAGGTTAAAAGCATGCACAGGTGCTGTGCAGACAGCACCTAACATGGAGGGAGCTTGCTCGTCTGCTGGAGCTTGTGTGTCTGTTGGTCTGGGTGTCTGCAGGGCCTGGAACATGGCTCCCACAGATTCTGAGGGTGTCTGCATTCTCGTGAGCTCTGGCTTCAGTATTCCCGCCATCCTTGATTTTTTTTCATTTAGGATCCAACTTCCAGAAAAGAAGCTGAGGGAACAAAGGGCATAAATATTTTAAAGATGTTTAAACGTTCTAGACTTCCTCCGGGAGGCTGTTGCTGAGATCTGCTCTCTAGGAACCACGACCCACCCTAGCTTGCTCGTCAGAGAGAAAGCAGAGTGGTGGAGCAGATGGAAATTGGCTCCTGAAGGGCCACTCAGGGCTGGAGGTGTTTAGTCAGCAGAAGTGGAAGTGGAGTGAGGTGGTCTCACCCACAGCTGAAGTGTCAAGGAGTGTTGAATGGAAGAAGAAGTCTGCCCCCAGACCTTTACATAGAAGTGAGCTAGTGGACGGAGGCTATGGAGAGCCTCGTCTGCCCTGGATAGAACAGGATTGGTGTTGAATAGCCCTGGCATGGGTTCACATAGGATGTGCAGATAGGGCAGGGCTGGCTGGCTCTGTGGTTGCCACACAGCATTCTCCCCACTAACATTACGTCTTTGAATTTTAACTGGGGGGGGTCTGCTTCCCATTGCCCCCACCTTAGGGAGCCTGGCCCGGCCTGGTACCTCGCCCCATCTATCTCCTCAGTCTGAAGAGCACAGCCTGGCTTGTGTCACAGGCCACACAGCTCCTCCATTATGCACGAGGGAGACCCGGCGGTGAGTGAGTGAGCCAGGCTGAGGGAGGGGACAAGCCATTATTAATAAACAAGTTATTGTGTGGTGTTCCATTTACAGCACTCTCAGAGGACGTGGTGGGCTCGAGATGATAAAGCCCTGTTTATGTTACACAGGGCTGGGAGGTGGCAAAGATCGGGGGCACCAGGAATGATTTCGATTCCTCCTGGGGTAGGGCTGCTGTCTTTGCTCCTCTGTAGAAGGCCAGCACTCGGGGGAGAGGGTCTAGATGGGATTTTACTCAGGCTCCAGTTTGCCTAGAGCCTAAGAAAAGCCACTTTTCAGTGGCAACCTGTCCACGAGGACAGCGCCTGATGAGACTCCGGACAAGCCAGGAGAGATGAATGGTAAGCTCTCCTCTGCTCTTGGCCTCCTGCCCACCCCTCCCCTATTCTGCTCTGACCTTCTGAGGCTCCCTGGAGGTGTGTGCTGGGATATCCTAGCCCAGGGGTGGTTTGGTCAGGATTAGCAGACAGGAAAGAAGACAGAGAGAGATGCTGAGGGTCTTGTATTTTTATCAAGCTAAGATTTTTAGAAGGAACAAGGCAAAGCCCTGGGGAGGGTGGGCAGAGGCAACCTGGTCTGTGAATGAAGGCTATCCAGGAAAGAGAACCACTGGAGAGCTGTCAGGGGACCGATTTGAGGATGCACACCCTGTGGCAAGGACCGAGTTGGCTCTGTGGCTCTTTCTCTCTGGGGGGTATCCTCTGCAATTGTTCTCCACCGTTTTCTCTGGGCATCAGGATCCCAAGCCACCTCTTCCTCCAGCTGAGGCCATCGGCTTAGTGCTGGCGTCTCAGGTGGTCAGGGCAGAGAGGCAAAGCTGCTGTTGGGAAGAGATGGGGACTGTGTGTTTGGGAAGTTGGCTTCTTAGGAAGAGAACATGTGCTGGTTCTGAGAGACCTTGGTTCCTCTCAGTTCTGAATGAGAACAGGGAACCACACTCGGCCCAGGCCTGAGTCTCTTGGCTCTGTTGGAACCTGATGGCCCTCACCTGGTCCTTGTCTTTTGGGGAAGCTCTTGCCTGTCACTCCTCTGGGGTGGAAAACCTCATTCCAAGGACAACTCTGAGAGAATGTGTGGCAGGGGGAGGGAGCAAGAAGACTGTCTGCGGGGGACAGTCTGTCTTACCTTCGTGGGTCCAGGCTCTTTGAGGCAGAAGTTTGGATACAGTGATTTGAAAGTTGCGTTTGGGTTGAAGGTTCAGGGACCTTGTTTAACTCAGAAAGGCCACATTAGGTCCAGGAGGAGCAGACCCCAAGTACTGGAGGAACATTGCATCACTCACTGAACCCTGAGGCGGCCTCTCCAAAGGCATTTACATCCTTCCCCAAGGGCAATGTCAGGAAATGGGAACATCTAGGATGCTCCCTCACCAGGGAGAACAAAGCAGAGTCCAACACCCCCTCACCCAGCTTCTGTGGGGCCTGAGGAGGAGACACTGAACAGAAGCACAGTTCTCCCAGCCTCCACAGTCCAGGGAAGCACCTGCCGGTTCTGGAAACAGGCTGTTTCTGTGATGCCAGGCCACACGTGTTTCTGCCTAGAGAGGATGTGGCCTGTGTTGTCAATCAACCACAGGCTGCCTGGAAGACACCTGGCTTGGAGGAATGACCCCATGACCTCTGACATGCTTTGAGAGGCAAGAGTGGGAACTATTGGCCCTGTAATATGCTTGTCAGTTGTGAGCACTTACTGAGAGGATTAGGAACCCAGACAAGACCTTCTGCGAGAGACTGAAGTTGGCTAAGTTGTCGGTCACTTCTTTCTCTGAGGTTGAGGCTTGTGGTACCGTGGAAGGAACCAGTGAGTTGGCCTTTCCCCATGTGGGAAACACAATCAGGAATCATGATGGCTTTAGCCACTGTCCTTGGTCCACTGAGGGTTTATCCCATGATGAGTCCTTCCCCGAGCACTGGATGCCATATTTTCACAGTTCTCCCAACAAGGAGTCAAGGAAGCTGAGACCTAGAGACGTTAGCTGTACAATGTCACAGCTGGTGACCGGGCCCAAGAACATACATTCTCTTGACTTCTTCTCTTCTCCTGACTTCTTAGGAGTAGAGGACAGGTGGATTATTTTGATGACTACTAGAAAGACTAGTCTGATGCAAAGAAGTACTTCCTGCCAGTGAGGGGGCTGTGCGGAGTGGTCTTCCCCAGAGAGCTTGAGAATGCCTGTTCTTTAGGCAGAGTGCTGCTGTAGGCTGGACTCTGGATTGATTGAGGTTTTCCTTCTGAGGACTGTGGCAGCTGTCTGCTGGTCTTTATACCAGCAGTTATGTGTCTACATGAGATGCTCGACTGTGGATCACTAAATATAGGCCACTCTAAGAACCATGCTGGGATGTTGAGTCCTAAAGAGAAGCCACAGTTGCTAGAGAATTCCCCAGATCCAGAGAATTCCCAGGGCAGGGGTGGGGGGGATATCCCTGAGGGACTGAAGAGCAGCCTGGGAATTTCCTTACATCCTTCAGTAGGGTGTGTCTACTACACAGAAAGAAGCCCCAGGCTTCTGTCCCCCTCTGTTCCCATGACTCCCATCACCAAGTTGTGATGGTGCTTTGCCTCTGTAAGGAGAACCCAGCACCTTATTGCATGTGCTAAGGGCAGCTGCCCATTCCTGAAAAGTGAGAGGGAAAAGACCTTTAGTGGGACCTGTGAGCAGTCCAGCTGGGTCCGGCTTCTTCCTCTCCGCTGCACATTCTGTGGTAAGACAGCAACTCCAAGGAGAATGTTTCCTTCCTCTCTTGAGGAGCTGCGCAGGGTAAGCCAGCCAGCATCCTGGAAGTCATGATATGGAGTGGTCAGGCTGCCAGCTTCCTGTCCAGCTGGGTGATCTCCCAGTCTCCTCACTGACAGGTGTGACATTAATAGAACCCACCTCTCAGACTTCGCCGTGATTGATAAACTGATGCTTGGACCCAGGAGCACAGGAGGTAGAAGATGATGAGCCCCTGTCCATGTGCCCATGGCGATGTGTTTGTGTTCTTCCTCAGCCCCAAGCCACTCTATACTAGAGTACAGGCTCCATGTAGACCTGCCCTCCTGTACCAACACATGCCCATAGCTAAGCCTGGCCCGGGGTTCCTAACTCCAGCCCACTTCCCCTGCTTCCTGCTGCGCCCCCATGACTGTGGAAGCCAGTGCTGGGCCACATGCCCACTGTTGGCTAGTTCTGCCCAGACTGCCTTTGGTCCTGTTTGGGGGTCTCTGGAAGGGAGCTCCCGTGCCTTTGGGGCCAGTTCTGACTTCCATCTCTTCCCCACAGCTCAGCAGTATCCCCACTGCCTGGGGACATGACTTTATTCCACACCCTTTGTGTGCAATGACAGGCTCCTTGGGGCCCCGCCTCCAGGTCTTGTATCTCCAGCAGTCATTGTGGGTTCTCCACCCCCTGACTCTTGCCCTGATGGAACTGCCCCACCTCCTGCCCTTCCCAGCCTGTACCCTCTCCTCTCCTTCTTCAGTAGCCTCCCACCTGGATTGAACCTCACCCCAGTGTGTGTTTCCCAGAGACTCAAGCATGCTTTGCATTCCTCAAAGGATCCTCTCTCAACTTCAAACATCTTTGAGGACCCACATCCGGCTGACCTGGTATATTGACGGCATGAACACAGTGTCCCTCACTCTGGTGAAAGAAACTTCCACTGCTCTATTCTTTCCACATATATTCTCAAGAGTCGCTTCAGCAGCCTGGTGAGGTAGATACCACAGTCCTTATTTTGCAGATGGGAAGTCGGGCAAACTAAGCGACTGGCTTACAGCCAGCCACACCAAATGATTAGGTGGGAGAGCGGGGGCTTACTTGTGAGTCTTTGTGTTTCCTTGGAACCACTGGGCCTCTAGAAGGTGTGGATTAAAGAAAATTACTATCAACACATCTGAGTTTCTGTTACGCAGGAGCTGGGTTTCTGAGTGAGCAAACCCAAGCCTTCTGCTGTGGTCCTTCCTCCAGACAGCCCCCTCTCTCACACAGACTAGCCTGAAGGGACGAGTTGAAGGGGAGGATGGAGCTTTCCAGGGTCCCTGGAAGTCTTCAGATCCCGTTCCTCCACATGCCCCTCAGCTCCCCTGCTGTGGCTTCTGTGAGGTGAGGTCAAGGGTTGGTAATGGGCTTGACTAAGCACATACCAGGTGTACTTTACTGTTCTTTCTTTCTTCCTTCCTTCCTTCCTTCCTTCCTTCCTTCCTTCCTTCCTTCCTTCCTTCCTTTTCTTTCTTTTTCTTTCTTGGTAGTTGACTCTGTGGTGTTGGAGCCTGTCAGATGCTAAGTGCTCCTTCTTCCTCTCAGCCACACCCTTTTCTTAACCTTCAAAATCAACTGTACTGAGGTACAATAACACTCAGGAAAATGTGCCTTTGTTAAGGGTGCAGTAGGCGAACTTTGACAAAACACACACACACACACACACACACACACACACACACACACACACACCAAACTCAAGTGCCCACCATCCCAATGAAGACGGAGTGTCTGGTGCCCTCATCTACGTGCAGGCAGTTCCCACAGCCCCTGGCCCCAGGTAACCTCTGACGGCTCTGCGTTACCGAAGATTTGGTTCTTTCATATAAATGGACTTGGTGTCAATATACAAGATAGTTCTTTGTGTCGCTCCTTTTCCCCGTTAGGGACCTCGTCTCGGGTAAAGTCAGATAAGCATCTGGAAATAATTTTAGGATCAGTCTGTGGAGCAAACTGAGGGTATTAAGTAATAGACAGATATTAGAATAAGAAAAGACATGGGTGCCAGTTTCCTAAGAGAGAGTACTTGTGTGTGTGTGTGTGTGTGTGTGTGTGTGTGTGTGTGTGTGTGTGTAATTCTGTGGCTTACTAAGTTACTTAATGCTTAAAGGATATAATTTACAACAAAGTTTAAAGATCAAAGTTTAAAACTGAAATGAAGTTTTAAAATTAAGTTTAAAAAAAGTACACGAGCTGGCAAACCCATTTTTCTTCAATGATTTCCTTTTGTACATGGCATTGTAAGGTGGTTTTCTGAGGTGCATTGTTTAGGTGTAGGACCAAGAGAGAAGTGCCTTGACTAGGCATAGTTTGTTGTTCTGAAGATCCTTGAGATGTCTCTCGGATGGTTTGTCTCTGTACGTAATCCTGGGACTTATTAGTTACGCTGAAGTCCTGGCTGCTCAGCCAGGTCTAACAGTATGGAGGTTCTTTGTCTTCCTATGTCTTTTGAATTTTCCCTGTCTTTCTTTGCTGGCTCACTCCCAAGTTGAAACCAGGCTCATTAGACATTAATTCTCTGTTTTTTCCCCTTCCATCCCCCATGACCACCTTTCTTCAGCCTGCCTTTGTGAATTTAACTGCATCGGGAACTCAGATAAACACAGTCATACAGTATTTGTCCTTTTGTGTTTGGCTTGTTTTGTTACAGAAATAATATCCTTTCCAGTGAGAAATCACTCTGCACACTTACAGATTAATAAAGAAATAGTTCTTTAAAAGTGCATATGCAGCTCTGGCTAATGCTCCAGTGGGAGCTGGCCTTGAACAGAAGGTTTTGCTAACTTTCATACAACTGAGGCTTACCCATTTACATGTGCTGTCATCCTTAAATCTCTTAGATCTCGATCCCAAGTTGCACATTAAACAGCTTAAAAAGAGTTAGGAGACTCCAAGTCTGGCCACTTAGTTAGATGGGAGATTTACACAGCAAAGATATTGCCAGAATTCTTTCTTGAGTACACCAGTGTTGTCCTTTTTGAATAGTTACTATCCAGGGTCATCTTGCCCATCTGGAAGAATTACATATTTCTCAAGAGCACTGGGGCCTTTATGGCAGGCCAGGACTTCCAGTGACTGTGCCTTGTGCTGCTCCCCGGAGCTTCCTGCTGGAAGTATGTTCTTTGGGAATGGGCCTAATGGTTAGTCAATACTGACAGTCAAGTATTTACATCCTAGCATTGATGAATGTTGCTTATCTCTAACAAGCTTAATTAGCATACCACTTATCTTTGGGGTGTTTTGGAGGCAGCACCCCCTTAGCTAAATTCTACTTTGTGTGATTTAATGTCTCCTAAGCAAACCTATTAGTAAATCCTTTATAACATCAGTTCTGTTACTTTGTGTTTCTACTACATCAATTTCACGTCAGCGTTCAGCTCCATGGTGTTTTAGCAAGCATCCGAATTCTTTCTAAAGAGCCTAACATTACATTGTATCTGTGTGTTATTCTTTCTGTTCTGACAAGCCCCTAAGGAAGGATTAGCTCCCATTTTCAGAGGCTTCAGTTCATCACAGCAGTGAAGGTGTGGTGGAGCAAAGCCACCAAGAACATCACGGGAGCCAGGAAATGGGGGTGTGGTGGGCACAGAAAATTGGTGCCAGTGGAGTCTTCAGGGGCACACCCCCAGTGACATGCTTTCTCCAGCTCCTGAAGTTTCCCTCTTTCCAAAGTAGTGCTTCCTTCTGGGGACAAAACACTCTCCATGTGCACCCATGGAGGACATTTAATATCAGACTGTAACAATGTACACGTCCCTTTTGGTTTTCCATCTGTTTGTAGACAGATGTCTAAGTTGCTTTTGGTAATCAGCTGTCCTGGTGGACACTGGTGGACACACATCTATCTGTTCAGGTCACAGCCATTGTCAGTGTTCAGCATCCTCCTGGTAACTACTTCTGTTTCAGCCTTTAGACACTCAGTGGCCCTGAGTGCTGTGTATTCATGCCCCTGGCCTGCTCATGCCTCTAGTCAGTGTCTCCAGCACATGATCTGCTGTAGGTATATCAGCCTTGGTGGATGATGAGGACTCTGGTTTTTAGGCGATGGAGTTTTGTGATTCTTTCTCTAGAAGCTTCTTTGTCAGTACGTCTTGGCTACCAGCTGACTTCTGGGGCACGATTCCAAGCAAGAATATGACAAAACATCATTATTTCATCTAGAAAAGAAATGGAAGTATATGTTGCTGTGGGAGGAAAACTTTCTGCTACAACATGTCACCAGGCATCCCTGTATTTATTCACAGTGTCACCAGAGTCCTACAAGTGTCTTCTTTCAGATGGTGGTTTTGTGAGGTAGGGTGGGAACATGGGTCTTACTGGTAGAAGATCGGAGGAGAGTCTCAGAGCTCCAGCTCACACAGGCTGACATTCTTCCTCTGAATACCTAAGTAACTCCCTAGACTTCCAAGACAAGTGAACCAGGGAGATTTCCTGAAGTTTCTCTTTTCTGAAAGAAACTCAAGCCTGGAATTCCCTCTATGACTTGAAAGAAATACTTATGGGGCTTCCTTGCCCTAGTTCTTGCAAAATATAGAATTATAAGTAAGGGTTTGTTTTCTTTTACAGCATATAAAAACTAGGGAGAGCGGCATAATGAAGCCCCATGTGTCCATCACTAGTGCCAACACTAATCTCTGCTTGGCCCATCTCCTTTCATCTCTCAGCCTCTCTTCTTTGATCAGGGGTCCCAAATCACGGGGGAGCAGTTGGTGTTTTCTGGATGAAGGCAGGAAAATGGACAGACCTGGGTATCCTAGAGCAAAATCCTCCCCAGCTGGCAGAGTGTTAACTGCCCCAGGCCAGAGTCCCTGCGTCTTTCGTCCAGTTCTTGACCACTGTCCAGCAGGCTGGGGGGCGGCAGATCTGAGAGGCCCTCTAGCCCTGCTGGGATGCTTTGCAGGGAGATTCCCCTTCTTTCGAACGTTTTCTTCCTGTAGATAGATTTTATTGGAGATTCTTTTGGGTGGAAGAGGTCAAGTGAAGACAACCTTCACTTTAAGGGAACATGGTGGACCTGCTGGTTTTATGGCAAAAGATGATTGGACCAGCAGGAAGCAAGCACGTGACCTCTTCAGCTATACTCTCAGCAAAAATACATATATATATTTTTTAAATTGGGCCTTGCATGTGACCCAAGCTGGTCTCAGACTTGAGGTCTTCAGCTTCCTGAGTATTAGGGTTACAGGTATAAACTTCCATCCCCATCTGTACTAATTTTATAAAAGAAATGAGGAGAAAAAACCCTGAAATTATCTACAGTGTGTCAAGTACTGGCTGAAAGTGTTATGGACATCTGGCCATTTACATCCACCCCGCCCAACCCCAGCAATTGGTAAGATAGCAAAGTCCATCTCACATGAGAAACTGGCTCAGGGTGCTCGAAGCACCTTTCAGAGACAACTGGGAAGGTGGCTTCATGCTACCCAGATGCACTCAAGTCTGAGATGCAAGGAAGGGAGGGAGCGTAGAGATGGCAGGCCCTTCAGGTGTCCAGAATGTGGTTTGGTAAGATTCCCGCCGTGTGCATGTTCTTGTGGCACTGGAGAGCAGCCAAATGACACGTATTTCTTGACAAAATAAAAGACCCTGGGGCTTATTTTTATTTAGAAAAACAGGACAGTTCTTTGGGGAGAGAGAAAGGATAGAGGCCAGAGTCTAAAGTGGGTGAAGAGGAGGGAATCCAACTGGATTTACCGCTTTGCTCTGGTCTATTTAAAAGAAGATTTGGCTTTTGTCCAAGGCGAATAGTGGGGCTACAGCGAGTGTGCGTGGTAAAGCCTGGCAGCTTCTGTCCTGCCCTCACCTTGTCCTGCCATCAGCTGGTTTGGGGTTGGGGTGGGAAACCGGGGACGCACGCCCAGTTCTTGCCTGAGTCCTGAGTCTCTATGATGTATTTCCGAGGGACAGAAGACAGTCTCAGCTACTGTAGCAGTCGCAGAAGTAAACCATCAAAGCAAAAACCTCCGGGCCTTCCTCCCGATCCTCGCAAGCAGCTGCTTTCCTGCCCACATTTAAGTCTAAGCTTTCAAGGGGAGCATAGGGTTAAACGTGGGGTGCTGCCACAACACCCAGGGGTGGGGCGGGGCGAACCATCACAGTGGGAGCCCCAGGAATAGCTGGTGTCTCTGAGCAGCAGAAGAACATGGTTTTTTGTCTGTTTCTGTGCTATCTCCATTTGATTTGTCTCCTTTTAGTATTTGATTTACTTTTGAAAACAAAGGCTTGGGCTCCTTCACTGTGATGGACTGAGTGGTCCTCTGACTCGGGGATAAGGCAGCAGATCCTCTCCAGATCCGTCCAGCTGTGTGACCTGTAATTTTCCTAGTTTTCCTTCCTGACCCTGAGTTCCCAAGTGATGAACAAGCAAGAGGACTTACCTCAAAGAGAACTTAGGAGGAGGCCTTGTGTTTGAACCCACACATCCATCATCCCATGTGGTCCTTGCTACTGGGAGAGGAAGTAGAGAAAAAGGGGAAGAGGGTATGTCTTTCAAGAACCATGGACTTTCCAACTGGCCGGAGAAATTATGTCTTCTCACCGAATAAGCTAATTCAAGAGCCGCAGCCCTCCTGCCCTCCCTCCTGGGGCTGGTAGCTTACAAATGCTGGTTGCTATGGATACAGGCAACTGAGGCTCTCCTGGGGCTATGGCAGCATGGCTGTGGTGGAGGCAAGGCAAGCTGTTTGTGGCCACAAAGGTACCTCTTCACAGAGGCAGGGACTAGCTTTTTCTGCACACCCCTCAGCCCCTAGGACCCTAACTAGCCAAGCCACCCATGAGGGTGTGTACCTGAGTTCAGCCACATTGTACAGAGCCAACAGACAAATGGCAGGAGTGTGCAGCCCAGGTTGGGGAGACCTGTCCATCAGTGGCCACTCTGCCTTTCTGGTTCTGGAGGCTGACAGAGCTAACTGAGATGTTGCTCCCTGGAGTGTGTCCCTGAACTGAAGGACACAAGCTAGCTTCCTGTGAGTGGGACTCTGTCCTGGAAGCTGAGAGGAAGGTATCAAAAGGTAGGGGAGTTCCACAAAAGGAACACAGACCCAGCCCACAGTGAGCTAGCTCCCTGTCTGATGGGACAACCAGGGGCACTTGAATAAAACACACAGGAGCGTGGACAAGGAGAGGTGGAGAAACAGATGGCTTCGTCGTGTGTGATAAAGATTATTTGCTAGGTGCGGTGGCTCATGTTCATTACCTCAGGACTCCAGGAGGCTGAGGTAGAGGGACCAATAATACAAAGCCACATAGCAGGATTGTATCCAATCACAGTCTCCTCCCCCAACCCTCAAAAGATTATTTGCTGGACCAGACCTTAGTCAGGTTCCTGGGCCTCTTCCCAGGCCTACCTATGTACTTCCGTGGAAAATCCAGTTTTAGCATGGATTCTTTGGCAAGAGTTATTTGGCAAGAACCCTCCATTTCCATATCTGACCACCTTACTTTGATACCTGACCAGGGTCCTCAGTCTCCACCATCTCCTAAGTGATATCTGTTCTCCCTGGCCTGTCTGTGGCATGAATCTTACAAGGTCCGTTTAGTTCAAGGTTTCTTTTAGCAGTTCCGGTGCCCACCCCCTACCCACCCCCTGTCTGAGCTCTATTAGGAAGTGAGCCCAGTCTCTCCCCTCCTGCAGAATCCCATTGCAATGGTCTCTGTTTGACTTTAGTGGTTCTGAATAAACCTCACGATGTAACAGGTGTCCTGGGATAATTTCCCCCTCTATTTCTAACCCCAGCGGCCTCCCTTTGTGCCTCAACCGGAAGATCAGACTCATCCCCACGGCCACGTGACCTGGCCCACCCTCCATCTCTCCTCATCTGCCACATTCTCACTCCACACTGGTTGGGGGCTGGTGTCAGTCCTGGAGTTTTTCCTTGTTACTCTGCCTGGAACTGTTTTTCCCATCGCCTCTCAGCTTATGCCTTCCCTTTGGACAGGTCTCTGCTTGGTTATCATTCCCAACCACTTCCTATAAAGACAGTCAGTCCTTCTGGGGCCTGGCTCAGTGGTTAAGAGCACTGGCTGCTCTTCCAGAGATCCTGAGTTCAGTTCCCAGCACCCACATGGTGGCTCACAACCATCTATAACTGGCGAGTAGGTATACATGCAGACAGAACACTGTATACATAATAAATAAATCAATCTTAAAAAAATAGACAGTCCTTCCTTCCTCCTTTATCATGTTTCTCTTCTCTTCCAGCTTTATATATTTCTGTTACCTGTATTTGTCTTATTTATGTATCACTGTTTTATTGCCTGTTACATCCATTAAGAAGCTAAGTTCCCCGAGTCCCGAGATAATGTCTTGCTTACTCCTGACTCTCATTGCCAAGGGCTTTGCCTGGCACTTGTGAGCTACTCAATAAATCATGAATGAGTGACAAACTGCAGCTCAGTACATGTCATCGAATTCCGGGAGAATGTTTGCAATATGGTTTTCTATTGTCTTCCCCACAATAAAGGCAATACTTCTCATTTGCAATTCTAATCTGCAACGGAAAGACATTTTTCGTGAAAGTAGATTTAGGTTAATGATAATGTCTCTCACATTGCATTATGTAGACCCCTGGTGGGGGGAGGTGGGGCTCCCTAACGTGCTCACAGAGTTTGTGAGAGCTTTGTCCCTTCCGAGGGTTTCTATATATCAGTCCAGGTAGGAAACTGGGACATGTAAGGGCTTGAGATGGGATGCTCTTGGAGACAGGCACCAGAGGCTCTTCTGGAAAGCAGATCTTGAACAGTTTTTAGTACAAGACAGGAAGTGTGGGGACCCTGGTTTGTGCAGGTGTTGAGGAGCCACAGGGACTAAGCCCTTGTGGGCACTGGGGAGCAGATCTGCCTGGCCCAGATAGAGTCCAAGCTCGGATAGAACGTGGTAAAGAAGTTGAGGGCTCTGAAAGCCTGTATTTGAATGACAGGCTGTACGGGGCTGGGACTGCACTGGAGCGGTGACCCATGAACTCTGCTTTCTGGCCCCTTCCCAGTCACTTAAGTCCCTTTGAAGTTATGTTAGCATGATGGCCCCTCTGGGGAGCACCGATCCACCTCCCATGGCCTGTACAGCTGGGGTGTGGGGCATCTGTGTGCACAAGAGTCAGCTGGCAGGTGGAGAGTGGCCCAGCCCTCAGGAGGATGGTCCTCGGCTCAGCAGCTTGCAATCCTTTGTTTAGTTGGGAACCTGTCAGGCCAGAGGTCAGCGTTTTCCTTGGAAGATATCAGAGCTTGCTGTGGCTGGTGCGGGGGTGGGAGGGCAGGGTCAGGTTTCCAGGGAGATGCCTGGGATGAGGCCCTGTCTCCATCAGTTCTTCACTATGTACGGTCTGGCCAGTGCCAGCAGGGTGTGGCTGGCATTGCAGCTACTGCATCTTGGTTACAGGTCTAGAGAACTGAGCACCTAAGAGGCCTTTCAGAAGCCACACTGGAGCCTCAGTCTAAGGATGAAGCAGCCGAGGACCAGCTACGGGAAGAGCTAGGAACTGAACCTGGGGTCCTGACGCCTTGCTCCCTAAGGGACCAGGAGAGCTGGGCAGCAGGGAGGCACAGCAACAGTGCCCCAGCACCTTAGAATCCTGTTGTGTTTCCCTGGAAGCAGTAAGCTTGGTTAGGGTTGCAGTCAGTGCCCTTTGCTCGGTACCAGAGTGGAACAGAAGAAGCTGTTCTTCTGCACAGTGATATCCATGTGGCTCCCTCGCCATGTCACCAAGGTGCTTCAGGGGTGGTAGATGGCACTGGGCTCCAATGAGCACTGTGTTCTAAGAACACTGAGGCCAGAGGGTAACACACCCATGTGTAGAATAGCCCGGGATGGATGCAGCCGGCATGAGGATGAAGAAGCCTGGACCACTTAAGGCTCCACCTGCCTTGTCTGTCAGTTTCCATTCTCCAGGCCCAGTGAGTTCACTGGGGGGGGGGGGTGTCTTAAAATCACATACACACTTGTACGTTTTTGGTCTTGTCTGTTTTGAGGCAGTCTGTCTATGTGGTCCAGGCTGACTTAGAAATCACGGTCTTCCTGCTTCAGCTCCTAAATGTTGAGGTGAGAGACATAGATCATCTTACTCAGCTCCTACCCATGTGTATTGCGTCCTGTCCTTCAGTCCTCCCATCTGAGGACTTGGCAGGGAGGTGAGCAAAATGGCAGTAGGGTGGAGAAGGGACTTCAGGCAGAATCTAGGTGCTGTTCTAGCCCTTGACTCTGGGAGCAGGGTAGTCAGTGTTCAAGGTTTGCAACTGACCTTCTTCCCTTGACCTCAGATAGGCTCTTTGTTTAACCTCTTGGAGCCACGGTTTGAGAAAATTAGTCTTATGTAGCACTGATACTCAGTTAACTGAGATGGCACACCAAGTAGGGCACTTACCTGTGTGCCCAGCTCACAGTCAGTATACATGACAATGTGGTATACACAGCTCACCTGCGTGCCTAGCTCACAGTAGGTACACATGACAGCGTGGTATACACACTCGCCTGTGTGCCCAGCTCACAGTAGGTACACATGACAACGTGGTATACACAGCTCACCTGTGGGCCCAGCTCACAGTAGGTACACATGACAGCATGGTATACACACTCGCCTATGTGCCCAGCTCACAGTAGGTACACATGACAACGTGGTATACACAGCTCACCTGTGGGCCCAGCTCACAGTAGGTACACATGACAGCATGGTATACACACTCGCCTGTGTGCCCAGCTCACAGTAGGTACACATGACAATGTGGTATACACACTAGCCTGTGTGCCCAGCTCACAGTAGGTACACATGACAACGTGGTATACACACTCGCCTGTGTGCCCAGCTCACAGTAGGTACACATGACAATGTGGTATACACACTTGCCTGTGTGCCCAGCTCACAGTAGGTACACATGACAACGTGGGCTTTGTCGTCTTCAGCATAATGGTTGAATGTCCATAACAGTGTCCACCAATGTGGTTGGTGGTATGGAAAATAAAGAGAATGTCACATTCCAGGGCCGTTCTATCACAGAGGAAAAAGAGGACAGTACCCAACTCACCAGTGCATGGAGTCACCTGTGGGGATGTTGCGGGGAAGTGCCTTCAAAGGTCTTTAGAGCAGTAAGGGTAGGATTATAAAAACGACCTTGCATGTTGCCACATGACGATTTTAGATGCCATAGGGAACTAGCAGGAAGCCCTCCAGCCAGAGCCAAGCAGAAGCTCTGGCACCTTCTCTCTCCTCTCTCTTCCTGGGCTCTATCTGCTGGGCATCTCTTTCCCAAAGACCAGCAACTCTGTTTGGCTCGGTGGGTAAAGAATCCTCCACCCTCTGTGCTCACTGGACTATGTGGGATGCTAGAAATATTTTCAACCCACCAAAGGAGAAAGAATTGACCAAAACTGGTGCCAGAATATTCAGTAGATTCAAAAGAGCCTTGTTTACAAAGAAAGTAGCCAGGCTGGGAGCTCCGTCTTCTGTTTGATACCGCAGCCTGGCGGGTGGGACTTTGTCTGGCCCTGTTCCCATTCCCGGGTCCACAGAGGTTGGCCCAGGCAGGTTCTTAGGAACTTAATTTCTCTTTCCTCTGTGTTGTTGGACTTAGATGCCCTCCTGTGTCATCTGTAAGATGGCAGGGTGGGCATTTCCTTTGATTTTCCTCAGGAGGATCCTTGAAGGGGAATTTGGTTTTTAGAAGCTGCTAGTCAAGTCCATTTACCAAGCCAAATGGAGAGACTTAGTTCCAAACAAATGAGGCTATAAGTTGTAAGTAAAATTTCAAAATGTTTTGAGCAATGGTCACCGTGTTAGAGCAGCAGGTGGCAGGCCATAACTTCTAAGGACAGCGGTCATTTGTGTATGTATATTAATGATGATTTTTAAATTATTTGCTACTTTATATCTAAAGCAGACTTTTTAAAAAGGGAATCACTATCTTTATTCCTGTTCATTTGTTTAGTGTGTTTGTCCTCTGTTTTCTTAAAGCTTGTTTACCCAGGTCCTTAGTTATAAAAACATAAAGTATCTTATTTCTGCAGTTTTCAAACAGAGTGTAGGTTATCAGACCCAGATTGCTGTGTCCACACAGGGTTCTGACTCCAAGTCTAGAATGAGATGCAGTGATTTATATTTTAATATGCTCCTGGGTGCTACTCCAGGGTCCTGTTTTTACATCATTGGCCTAACTAGAAGGGCCTTTGGTCAGCTAATTCAACCCCTTGTACAGCCCAGCAAACAGAGGCCCAGGGGAAAATGAGTCCAGTGGTATCATATAATTGGTTAATGATCCAGCTGGGAGCCCAGACAGTCCCTACGCCTGTTCTAAGCGTTCCTAAGGATCTAGTGGACACGGTGACAGATTTTTACCATCTTATGGGACTTTTTTTGGTTCCAGATACACTGGTCCCTTATTATCGCCTGTGGTACAGCCATGTCTTTACTTCATCAGGGCAAAGCCTGGGTTGACAGTTTTAAATTATAATGTCATATTCATAGTATAACATTTTCCCAACTTGGAGGCACGAGGCTGTGGTGGGAAGCACACTCAGGTCATGACATCGTTTTACCACCATCCAGCCTTTTCTGAGTTCTGTTTCTTTGGTTGGTTTTTTGAAACGGTGTCTTGCCATGTAGCCCAAGCTGACCTGAAACCCCCAATCCTCCTGCACCAGCCTCCAGCCAGAGCCTCCTCATCTTCCCAGACCGAAACTCAACTCATCGTACAGTATCTCCTGATCCCTCCTCCCGCCACCCTTGGCAGCCACTCTTCTGTTGATGAATGTGAGCGCTCTAGGAGGCTCGTGTAAGTGGAGCTGTGCGGTCTTTTCAGTGAGTGGTTTCATTTAGCACAGCTTGGACATTTACCCCCGTTGAGGCATGCATCAGCATGTCCCTCTTGTAATTGTCTAGCATGCTGCTCAGCTCAAATGTGTTACCTTGTCTTTACCCATCATTGGTCAGTGGACGTCTGGGTTGTCTCCATCTTTGAGTGCCCATGAAAAATACTTCTATGGGGCTGGAGAAATCGCTTAGTTGGTAAAGCCATTTGCTATTCAAGTGTGAGGATCAGAGCCAGGTACCCAGAACCCACAGAAATACCTGGTGGGTGTGGCGGCCTGCCTGTAATTCCAGCTCTCAGAAGCTGGCAGTGGGGATCCCTAGCGCAAACTGGCTAGCCGGACCAGGCCTATAAGAAAGCTCTGGGTTCAGTTAAGAGACCCTGCCTGATGCAGATTGAGGTAGAGCATGCCTTTGATACCAGCACTTGGGAGGCAGAGGCCTGTAGATCTCTGAGAATTTCAGGCCAGTCTGGTCTCTTGCCAGGGTTATCTGGTGAGATCCTGAACCATAAGTGGACAAACAAACAGGAAAAGAGACCCTACCTCAATTAATACCATAGAAAGAGATTAAAAGCTCTTGACATCGACTTTGGACCTGTACATACACCCGCTCACACACATGCACACACACACACACACACACACACACACACACACGCACACACACACACACAGGCCAAGCACATAGAAGAAGAAGATCTCCTGTGGATATGCTGTACAATGCCTCTCAAGGTCTTGCTTTTAATTCTTTTGAGTGCAAATATGGGAATGGGCTTGCTAGATCACAGGCCAAATCAGTGCCTTTTTTTTTTTTTTTTTTTTTTTTTTTTTTGGTGTTTTGAGACAGGGTTTCTCTGTGTAGCTTTGGAGCCTTTCCTGGAACTCACTTGGTAGCCCAGGCTGGCCTCAAACTCACAGAGATCCGCCTGGTTAGGTTTTTGAGGAACCTAATTTGCTTGCTTTGGATTCTGGAGTTTTGAGTCTGGAAATAGGGATCTGCAATTAACAAATGAGAGGGGAAGCAGCCCAGAACAGACCCTGGCCCCTCCCATCTGGTGCTGCTGTTTAATGGCAATCGACCGCCCTGAGGCCTCGTGATAAAGTGACCTTGTTATTCACAGTTCACAGCCTGGGCTTGCAAATGGTCTCTGGGATTTTCTCTGCTCTGAGCTTGGTTCTCTTCTGACCCTTGTCTTATTTGTGCCTTTGGGCATTAATCTATTGTATTTCTGTCCATCATCTCCAGCCAGTGCCTCAAATGCTCTCCACTGACGAGCAGAAAGAAACAGTGATCAAAAAACAAAATTTAGTTTAAGAGCTTTTATTTTGGGACTTTAAAATCAGATATTAAAGAAATGGGGTGGGGGATGACAGGAAACAGGGAGTGGAGAGATGGCTCAGTGGTTAAGAGCACTGGCTGCTCTGTTACAGATAACCTGGGTTCAATTCCTAGTACCCACATGGCAGCTAACATTGTATCCAACACCGTCTTTGGCCTCTGCAGGCAATGCACAAATATGGTGGACAGACAGACAGACAGACAGACACACACACACACACACACACACACACACACACACACACACACACGTACGTACATACGTATGTATTTAAAGCAGGGAACAAGAACAGATCAGTTGTTTCAAAGTTACTGTCCTTATAGGGTTGAAGCACAGGGGCTTTCTTGTTACCAGGCCTCAGGTTGACTGGAATCTTTGAGGTTGGCCTTCCTCCTGAGATAAACCGGAATCCGGCCGGGAAGCAAACCCGGAAAAGGCCTATTGTTTCCGCTTCCGTGTTTCTCTTCCGCTGCACCCCCTTTTCCAGATCAAGGCAGCCAGATGTCTCCCCTAGTGTGTATAAGCCCTGTTTCTTTTCCTCAGGTTAAACTGGAGGCTCCAGGCAGCTCCCAGATCCCAGGAATAATCAGGGACGGCAAATCTGCCAGGTGGTAATTGGTGATAGTTATCTGGCAGCTGAGAGCTGAGAGCTGTCATCTGTCTTCAGTCTACAAATTTGTAGAATCCGGTGAGATCCTGGTGTGCTGCTAATTGTATGCAGACTCCACCTTATCTCGGTGCAGAGCTAAAAAGGACAACACCCCCCCCACCCCCCCCCCCCCCCCACCCCCCACCCCCGCACTGACAGCTGCCTTACCTATCCTGGGTTTCCGAGTGTAAGAGAGAAAGGAGGCAGAGTCTGATAGGGTCATCAGATGAGAGCGGAAAGGCCCTGTGGGCTCCCCAGGTCTGCTTAGGAAGAGGCAGAGCACCCGGGCAAACTGTCTGACTTTCCTGCAAGACCCACAGGAGGAGTTATTCATCACTTGAGATCCCCGGGATCATGGTTATGAGGTATCCTCTTGGTAACAGGACTCCTTCCTCCACCCACTCATTCAGGAGCTGCTGCAGAGCTGGGCTGGTGCAGAGCAGCCTGGTCTCTGCAGCTGTGTGAGACCCTATGATATAGCCCCATCTATGGCTCTCACGTGACTAAGGATACTAAACTACTCTTCTTAGAAAAACAAAACATGCCTTAGGGCATCCAGCCTCCCTATTTTATAGGATAATAAAGCAACCGGTGCTCCACCCCCCTCAACACATACATGCACTGGCTTCTGGTATGAAGAAATACCAGAAGGAGTGATAAGGGAGGAGTGTTTCAAGTTTAAATGAAGAAATAAGAAAAAAACAATGCGTGTGTCCTTAGCAGAGGGCACTGTCCTGGGGGATTATAACATTAAAACACAGTGACATGTTCCTGTAAATGCCTAGCTTGGTGTCCTAGTGATGGACCAGGCTTTCTGAGGCAAAGATGGTTACATAGGTGAAGAAATCATGACTGCATTGGAGAGCCAGAAATTTGGGTCTTAACTAAAGCCCCTACAAGCAAAGGATCAGAAGTCCTAGTTGACACAGAATGCAAAGAGCCCTGTGGTGTCTGGAGTCACGGGACACCTTGGCTGGAGTTTCTAGACAGCAGAGCCGAAGGAACAGACCTGTGTACTACATCTTGCTTAGGAAGTACAATCCAAGAAAACAGTGAGAGGAAGGCATAGACAGAGGGTTAGCCAAGGCAGGACGTACTGTTGACCTAACTCCTCTGTGCACCAAGTCTAGCCAGTGAGTTTTTCAGGGTTGTAGAAATGATGGTTCCTCAGAACAGTCCATGGAGGAGGACTTTTCCCGTGTGGCCAAAGAGTCATACCACTGGGCATCACTTCCCCTGATCTGGGCTACACATGCCCGGGCTCCCTGAGTAGGCCCTGCTTTATCTCACCTCCATTTTTGGGACAAAACTCTGCGTCTGGAAAGAAGAGACTCAGAGACTAGGCAGTGTTGGGACATGCTTATGGAATTGAAGGCTTCCTCAGAGCTGGGCACTGAGGCTGCTCCTGGGCTGGGCCATCCTGGAGTCAGATGTGGCTGGGAGGAGCTTAAACAGCACTTGACCACAGACCTGCAGGAGCCAGAATGGACTCTTCCATTGGCTACCATCAAACTTCTGGCCTGACTCAGTCTTCAAGGAAACCTGGGGCCATGCACTGTCTCTACCCAGGCCTCCGAGGAGCCTTGAGTTATGATTTAGACATACAGTGTCTCCCCAAGAGGCTCACGTGTTGATAGCTTCAATGGAAGTGAATGGATCAGTGAGGGGGCACCAGTCTATTTTATTAACAGGTTCATCCATTCTGGATTCACAGCTACTAGGAATTAGGTCCTGCTGGAAGGAAGTGGGTTATGGGGGCGTGCCAGTAAAGAGTACATATTGTATCCAGACCCCTCCTTTCTCTTAATGCTGTTGTAGCAGCCTCCTCTGCCACATGTTGCTGTCATGATGTTTAACCTCACCACTGGCTTTTAGCAATGGAGCCAATGGATGGAAACCTCAGAAATAGTGAGCTAAAAGAACAATCTTCTTTTAAGTTGTTTATGTCACATTTTTTGTTGTTGTTATTGAAGCATAGAAAAGCTAATGATATATCCTCCATCCAAACTATTTTAGAGATGATTCTGGGGGCCTCTGTGTTCTCACTGGCCCTTGGCATACCATGTATGTTCTAGGCGTTTCTACTCTTCATGTTTAAGTACTTGAATGAACCCCATAGAAAGCAACTTACACACATGGAGGGCCTAATATTTGTAAAATGGGAACAATCTGTGTAACCACTAGTTCTCTGCTATGGACCACACGTCTAAAGGATGCTTTTGCTCTGTTAACACCACCCTTCTTTATCTGCCTGGGGTAGTTAACCCATCGTTTGCTCAACTCTTAGCACTTCCAGTTTGGCAAATGTGAACACTGTTTGCTACTGACCCATTAGCATGTGTTGTGCATCAAACCTAAACTTCACGGCTTACCACAGCCATATTATTTATTCACCATGCATAGAGCAACAATTAATCTAGGCTCAGCTTGGGGGACTCTTCTGAGGCAATGCTGGGAGTCACTTGTAAACCTGTGGTCATTTTATGTCCCAAATGCCGCAGGATGACCTCAAGTCACATCTGGCGTGTACTGTTGTCAGTTGGTTGGTCCAGGACTGTGATGTCCAACGTGGTAGCTACCGGCACTTTTGAAGTGTGCCTGGCCCTGAATTAGGACATGCTGTCAGTATAAACAGTACACCACATTTTGAAGATTTATTATGTTTGGTGTAAATTAACTCAGTAATTCTTATGTGTTGATTACCTGTTTAAAGATAATATTTGGGTTACATAAAATAATAAAATATTCACCTTTCCTCTTTTACTTTAGAATGAATTTAGCAAATATAGAAATGTCCCTGTGGTCTATGGTATTATCATATTTCTATTGATACATCCAGCCTTGCTTTTGATTGAGATGTTTTGCATCCTAAGGGAGTCTGCAGACATGGCGATAGCAAAGGAGAACTGTCTTGCAGAAGCTAAAAGGAAATTGTTAGAGAGTCAGAAAACAATGATCTGGTTTTGTAGTAATGCAGTTGAGACTTAAACTAAAGCACCAATGGCAAACAAGAGTGTTAGGAGCAGAGTCAGCTGATACTCAGGAGCCCCCGTGGATGGCCGTTGGATATTGGTGGCTAAGAGACAGAGGAGTCTGGCTGTCTGGACTAGTTGCTGAGCTTGCTGGATTGGGACCTGGTGATATATGTAGGAAGAATAGCTTTGGTAGAGAAGAGCAGGAGTCTGGTTTTAAATATATAGTTTTTAAGGTCCCCATGAAAGAACAAAGTCCAGACAGATAGTAAACAGGCTGAAGATGTAGATCTAACTGTGGGAGAGAGGAATGGGTAAGAGAAGTCAGCATGAGCAGGAAGTGGCTAAAACCATGGGTGGAAGCAAGATGCAGAGACGGAGACCATCACAGAGTCACAGGGAGCTACCACACTTGAACTGCATAAAACATAACGGTGGGAGAAGACCAGGACATGACCTAGCAACAGGGCCTGGTGCCCAGCCCATAGCTGCTAAAGAACAGGGAAATGATGCCTCGCAGTGACCATGTGTTACTGTGTTAGCTACTTACCTTGTTGCTGGGTCAAAATGCCTGACAAAAACGACTTCTGGAAGGAAAAGTTGGTTTGGGCTCACAGTTCAAGGGTACAGCCCATCACAGTGGGGGAGGTCATGGCAGCATGAGCCTGAGGCAGCTGATTACATTGTCTCTACGATCAGGAAGCATAGAGTGAGTGTTTGTGTACAGTTCACGTTCAGTTTTTACTAGTCCATGGAAATGGTACCACCACATTTAGGGTGGGTCTAGACACTTCAGTTGACCTAATCTAAAATAATGTCTCACAGACATTCTGAAGGGGGTTCCCATGGTGATTCTAAATCCTATGAAGTGGGCAATCAAGATTAACCATCACAGTTCTACCAAACAGGCTCACAGCAGTCTCATGATGCAAGATTCATTCACAAGAAAGGTCCTCCTAGTGTTAAACAATCCAACCCTACTTACAAGTCCAAAGGCCAAGTCTCATATGAGACTCAAGACATTGTCCATTTAAAATGGGAAAGATGGAGCATACTTCATGATTAGAGCGAAGACTGAAACACAACAGGAAAAATACTAAATCCAGTAGCTCCATATCCAGCATCAAGGACTTGTGATGAAGTCATCTGGGCTCAAAGGACTTGGGTAACCCCACTCCCATCCAGCTCTGATTCTTGCAGAATCCATGGTCTCTATCTTGGACCAACTCCACTTTGTGCTTGAAGGTTTATTTGGCAGATGTCCCCTGGTCCTGGTAGCTCCAGCATCCTGGGGTTTCACTGCAATGTAGACTTCGCTTTCCCAGCTTCATGCTGTGGCTTTGCAGGACCTCTTTTCAAGGACTTTGACCCTGCCACATATTGCCAAGCCTCAGTAACTCTCTGGAATTGTGATTCAAGAGTCAATGACCTCCTCAATCTTTCATCTCTATGCCCAAAAAACCATTATCATGTGGATGATGCTACCAAGTTCTAATGCCAGTTTGGGATGGAGCCTGCCTCACATTGGGCCACAGTTGCATTGACCCTGGGGAAACAGTTCCCTGAGTGGCTATGCTTAAGTAGGGAATTTAGCTTAGTTTTATTTTCTGTTGCTGTGATAAAATACAAAAGGAACTGAAGGGAGAAAGACTTTATTTGTCTTTCTCTTTATTTATAATTCCAGGTTTCAGTTCACCAGTGTGGAAAGTCAAGGCCGTAGAAACTTGAAGCAGCAAATCCCATTGCATCCACAGCCAAGAGCAGAGAGCAGTGAATTAATGAAGGCATGCTAGCACTCAGCTCACTTTTCCTATCTTAGTGCGATCCAGAATCTCCTGCCCAGGGAATGGTGCCACCCACAGTGGACAGGTCTCCTCACTTTAATTAATGTAATCAAGATTATTCTCTTCAGGCATGCCACAGGCCATTCTTATCTCGACAATACTCCATGAGACTCCTTCTCTAGACTGTAGCATGTGTCAAGTTGGCAATTAAAACTAACCATCAGAGAAGCCATTCAGCTGCATTCTTAACTTACCCTTTCTCCTTACAATGAATTTGCATTTTCACAGAAGCTTTGATTTATGGGGCCCTGACCTCAGGACACCTTTCTTGTTTTCCCAAGGCAAAGCGGGTTTCTCTTTAATAGCACTAATCTCTTTAACAATTAAAGCTGCTCTAAAACCTTGCTTGGCTGGAAGGTAAAACTAACCTCAACATTTACCTCAACAGACTGCCCATTATAAGTATCTTTCTGATCTCTCTCCCTGTAGATCTGGATGAGAGCAGAGAGCTGTAGCCATCCACACTATCTGGTCTTGAATTTCCTCTTCCAAATAAATTAGTTTGTCTCTCCTGTATTCAGCCTCACACATGTTCTCAGGCTATGGATCCTCAGAAGGCAGCCAGACTCTTCACTGGAATGTCACGAGAATGAACTGTAGCCCAGTTCCTGATAGAACACTCGTTCCACTTTTAAACATCTTGAGCCAAGCCTCTACAGGCTACATTTCTCTTGGTGTTTTTTGTTTTGTTTTGTTTGTTTGTTTTGTTTTTTTTTGTTTGTCTTCCAAGTCCTCACCAGAACGGTGCCTTAATCTCCACTTACAGCAGTCAGTTCCAAACTTTTCCACATTCCACCCACAAGCTAGTTCCAAAGGCCTAAGAGCCGCACAGTCTGGTTTACCACAGCAATGTTCCCACTTCTTAGCACTCAGTTTTCAGAACATACTTGTGCTGTGGTCTTGTTGCTGTATCAGAATACCTGACAGAAGCAGCTTCAGGAAGGAAGGATTTGTTTTGGTTCACAGTGTGAGTGTGTAGTCCATGATGTCACTGAAGTCATAACAGCATGAGTCTCTGGCAGCTGGTCAAGTTGCATCCACAATCAGGAAATGTAGTGATGAATGCTTGCACTAAACTCTCTTTTTATTCACTCTTGCCCAAGGAACGCTACCACACATATTTAGAGTGGGTCTAATTAACCTAATCTAGGTAATCCCTCAAAGGCATTCTCAGAGATTTGTTTCCATAGTGATTCTAAATCACAATAAATTGACCATCAAGACTAACCTTCACAGCTGTTCGCCATTTTATTCTCCAAAGGGATTTGTACATAGAAAGTGTGCAATTAATGTTCATTGAACTAGACAGAGTAAATCACACTGTTATACCATTTCTGAATTGAGCGAGACGGCCTTACAGCCTCCCAGATTGCTTTTGCAGGGTTAGGCTTTTCCCGACTCTGCCTAGCTCCTCCTCCTTTCTCTCTCCTGCTCACTAAGTCCAAGGTACAGGAGAAACTTTGCTGTCCATCAGGTATTTTAGAGTCTTGGGGAGAGCGGGTGAGGTGATTGCAGAGTTCTCACTTGTGTGCTTTACACGACTTAACAGAGCGCCCAAGCAGCGTGTTCTCAACAAGAGGCCATTAATTACCTTTCTGTCTCAAGGGAGCTGCTTTCCAGGTTGGAGTAAGACTTAGGTTTTAGGAACTGGCTTGTTTTTTTGTTTGTTTTGGTTTTGGTTTTTGTTTGTTTTTTGCCTTTCTGCTTTGACATCTTGCTGCCTCTTAGTACCTCATAGTTACAAAATGGAGGCCTTATTCCAAACATATATCCTAAAGCAGCTAAGTTCCTGGTGGAAGTAAAATGCCATGCTTCTGCTGCATGCTCCGTGGAGACAAAATACTTGTCAGAAGTTTCCTCAGTTTACTTCCTTGTGCCTCATTGGCCAACTGAGCTGTGTCCCTGTCCCTAAGCCAACAACTAGCAAAGGCTTCGAAGTGGTATCACCATTTGCTTGGGTTGACCAAACCATTAATTAACTCATTTCTTGGAGCTGGGGAAGGAGGAAGGAGACCTGAGCAGCAGGAAATCAGTTTCCTATGTCCAGGGTTTTTTGTTTGTTTGTTTGTTTGTTTTTGTTTTTTGTTTTGTTTTGGTTTGGTTTTAATTCTAGTCCTTTTAATTTAGACTGAAAACTTTCAGCTCCTAGCATGTGAGTATGTGTGCCACTGAGGAAGACAGCAGCCCAAATATAGTTTTATATTTTTCTTTCTTTGATATAAGGTCTCTTTATGACATAAGAAACATAAAGTCTCTTACTGTGTTTCCCTGGCTGACATCAAACTTCTTGGTTGAAGCTGTCTGTGTATCCTGTCTTCTGAGAGTCTGGGAATACAGACATGTGCCATTCCACCCAGCTTTCAGATATTTATCATCATCACCATCATCATCACCACCATCATCATCACCATCATCATCACCACCATCATCATCATCATCATCATCATCACCACCACCATCATCATCATTTTAGTTTTTCAAGACAGGGTTTCTCTGTGTAGCCTAGTCTGGCTGTCCTGGAACTCACTCTGTAGACCAGGGTGGCCTCAAACTCAGAGATCTACCTGCCTCTGCCTCCTAAGTGCTGGGATTAAAGGTGTGCACTGTGACCACCTGGCCCAGCTTTTAGAATTTAAAATATGGGGAAGACCCTCCTACCACCTCTTCTTGGCCATTCTTCTTCCTAGAGTTTTTTCCTGCTTGAGCTATTAAGGCAATTCTCCAGGTTTTGTTCAGTTCTGAACTGGTATTATTGCTGATTCTCTTTTTGTGGGTGCTAGGGATGGACCCTAGGTCACTGTGCCTCGTAGACAAGTCTTCTACCATTGGGCTACATCCTGAGCCCCAGGGAGAATTCTCTTACTATCTTGGCTGGTGTGGTAAACCCATGTTTGAGAATCCCAAATCCCATCATCCTTGTTCTGTTTATAATAGAAACTGTTCCTTGCCTCTGTCCTTCTAGACCAGTGGTGACCCCCCTTGAAGACTGCATATCAGATATCCTGCATATCATATATTTATATTATACTTCATAACAGCAGCAAAATTACTGTTATGAAGTTGCAACAAAATAATTTTATGATTGTGGGGTCCTCATAGCATGAGGAGCTGTATTAAGGTACCTCAGCATTAGGAAGGTTGAGAATCACTGCTCTAGACTCTCCAACTATTACCATTAAACAATGCCCCCTTGTATTCTTCTGTCTCTAAGCAACACCCCACAGTGTTAGTTCCCACTGGTCAGTTTGGGTACCACTGCAAGATTATGTGTTGGCTTTCTTCCTGCATTGTTCATGCTCTTCTGTCTCATGCCTTGTTGAACTCACTTCTCAAGAGTTACCTGTCATCTCTACGGTTCCCCTTTTGAACATAAACCTTCCTTCAGGAAGGTCAGGCAGTTCACATGTCCTGGAGCATGAGTTCTTCTGTCTGCCAGCGGATAGCTACCAGGCTAATAACAATATTGGCTTGAGAGGGGACGTGGGTGAGCGAAGAGAGTGTTGAAGGAGTATTATAGCTTCATTGGATCACCCAGGCCTTTTACTGTAAGAATGCCTCACATGTTGTTCATACAACTGACATTCAAAGTGTCCCACGTTCTCTCCAGTTCTCCCACTTGTCTTCCTTGCAAACCTTCTTCTCTACTGAAACTGATGTCCCTCTTGCCTGAAGACCAGAGCTAAGCTGTTGCTGGAATCACAACCCAGTGTCACATGATCTGTTCCTCTCCCTCCTGGCCAACCCAATTCCTGCTCCTTCTTCAAGCATTTATAAACGGTCTAATATATCCAATGGCCTGCATTGCCTGGAAACCTCCCCCGGTCTCTACCTCTTTTGAATGAATATAGAGCCGTCCCTTTGTGTGTCGGTCATCAGGGATCTGGCAGGCAGTGGACATGGCTGGCCTTTTGGTGTCGTTCGCCTCTGCTCTCTGGGAGCTGTTTAGAGGGTGTACATTCATCCTTGCTGTCCTTGTTCATTCAGTGATGACACTCAATGTGGCTAGACTCAACAGATCAGCAGGCAACCAGGGTATCTGCCTTCAAAAACGGCCCTTAAAGTTTGGTCTCTAAGCAGAGGGTACAGACCTATAATCCCAGCTACTCAGTAGGCTGAGGCAGAAGGATCACAAGTTCAAAGCCTGCCTGGGCTACAAAGAGAGGTTAAGGTCCATCTGGGTGACTTAGTGCGAACCTGTCTCAAAGTTTAAAATGCAAAAGGGATTGACGATGTAGCTCAGTGTAGGATAGTTGCCTACCACTTCCTCTGGATAAAAGTCCAGCAGCATGCTGCCCATCAACCAGGACAGCTGAACGAGTCATGTGGCCTTTACATGTAACATCTCTGATAGTGTAGCCTGAGGCACCACTTTAATGCCATGTTGTAATTTTTCACTTTTCAATGCTCAGGACCCCACATTTGAGTTTGAGTGTGGCCGTTCCCAACCGCCTTTGTGTGAGTGGCTCCTCCAACTCCGTTATCACTTTGCAGGATTCTGAATCTCAGGTGCTTTCTCCTGGTTTGTGGTTTCTTCCTGATCTTCTGGAGGTTGAGAATGAAGGGAAGGGCCTCCGCAAGTGGGTTAGATATCCCAGAACCAGCCCAATCTGCTGACTTCCTTGAGATGTTTTTTTCCCAGAAGCCTCCACACTGCATACAATGCTCACCCACTGTCTCTCCTGGGAGGGGCAGCATGGAGTAGGCCAAAGGGGGTGATAAGAAGGAGGGCAGCAGAAACACTGAAGGCAGAGAGCTAAGACTGGTTGCCCAGAGCTGCTGCAGAGTGGAAAGAGGGGGACTTCCAGCCCCCGCCCTCGGTATGGCAGCTGCTTGCTGGGTTTAATAATTGTGTTCTGAGCAGCATTTGCGCTGGCATTTAGACGAGTCTAGAATGTGAATTCTTGCAGGGGAGGCAGCCAGGACAATCCCGCTTTGTTCCAGTTCTTGGAGGACTACGGAAATAATTTTTAAAACAATAACCCTCCTTCCTGGGCTCTGTGACTTGTTTGTTTGCTCTGAGGAATGCTTGGTGCCTCTTTGGTCTTTGGGACCCATATTTAAATTCTGTGTTCTTGACCCTGGTAAAAGGCCAGGTTTGGGCTATAGGAAGAGATAGTGATGTGTTAACTGTGCCGTTCTGTGTATGTTTCCTGCTCCTAAAGGACCATGGGCCAGAGCCTCTTATGGGTTTGCTCATTCATTATCCATGCAGCAAAACATCCAAGAACTTAGTTATGGGCCCAAGACATTCCAGGAATGATTTGGAGTAGAAAAGAGATAGAAGATGTGGCCCTCACTTTACAAGCTGTGTGCAACATATATATTATGATTGCCTCTCTTTAACTCTGACCAGAAACCAGGATGCCCGCATTGTGCCTGTTTCTCCATTGAGTTTCCATTTCTGGACCATTTCTCATCCAGGCAGCAAAGGCTGAGCAGGGCAGAGGGCTACCTGGGGCCTGAGTCAGGCAGGAAATACAAATAATGTTAATGGAGCAATTGTGGGTGTCTAAGGGACCAGTCTCCTCCCTGGAACAAGAGGTCACCTGGGACTTTGATAGAAATAGCTACGGTAGGACCACACCCTAGCTCATCAGGAATTATAACCTCCTCATTTTGATGAGGTTACAAAAGGCCATCCTTTTGTTCACACACTGACCTCTGGGGGGCGCTGCTGGGAAGACTGGGATTTAACGTGGTCTAGGTAAGGGGGATAAAGGAAGGCCTCTGCATGGAAGTGCCTTCCCTGTTGCCCTGTGAGGAGTGAGTGGAGGCCTGGGGAAGAGATAATGCCAGGTGAATGGGGGTGACAAGAGCAGCCTGTGGACAGGCAGGCTCTGCAGAGCCCGGCGCAATGACAGCTGAGGTGGGGGGTGGGGAAAGGCCTCAGAGTTTAAATCCATGTGGGGCTGAAAAGGAGTACTATACCCCTCATGTATATACAGGGAAACCAAAACACAAATAGGTTGAGTAGTTTACCCAAAGTAAAATTACTCACAGATAAATGGACACCACCTGGAATTCATACCTTGATCTGTAATCTCAAAGCCCATTTTCAGATTCACCACACTAAGGCCATTAGGAAACGAAATATAAACACAATACCATTTTTTATTAGTTTTTTATGTGCATGGGTATTTTACTTGCGTGTATGTCTGAATTCAACATGTTTGTCTGGTATTCTGAGAGACCAGAAGAGGATGTGGGATCCCCTGAAACTGGAGTTACAGACAGTTGAGAGCTTCCACATGGGTTCTGGGAATGAACCCCGGTCTTCTGGAAAGAACAGTCAGTGCTTTTACCGACTGACTGTTCAGCCCTCTTTCCAGCTCCACATGATACCATTTTTATGCATCTTTATTGCTTAGCATTTGATGAATTGTATAATAAAACAGCTTAACTAACATAAGATGATTAAGACCGGAATAAAATAATAATCCCCACAAACCAAGAAGAGTCGTAAGATCTGTTTGTGGTATTAAAGGAGAATAGCGTTTGGCATTTACAAGCCTAGACTTCTTCCCAGAACCCTGATCCCTGTCGTTGCTCTGTAGACAGCTTGAACCAATCCACTGGGAAGGCACAGCACTCTGTGGCTTGATGGGGCCTCTTTGCTTCTGTGCTGTGGCCTGGGCCAGTCCTATCCTTCCTTTCCGTTTGTCCTGCCGGCAGGGGTATGCAGCAGCTTCACCCTGCTGCATCTCAGTGCAGATATGTGAGACCTGAGCACTGGCACCTGCTCAGACTTGGGGCCAAGGTGCTTTTGCTGACCATGGCCCACTACACTCACCAGGTCCCTCATGGTCAAGTTGGCCATTGTGGTCTCTGCAGAAAGGGATAAAAGCACACATGTCGTTGGTGGTAGAGGATACTAAAAGAGCAGGCAGAGATAGCTCAGGCAATTCTGAAGCTACCTTTGACCATGGAAACTTCCCGTCTAACGGCAGGGGCATTGCCCTTGCCTTCAGACAACTCCAAGTGAGATGAAGGAGAAACAGTATCCATGTCCATGAAGTCCAGGCTGTTCCAGGAGACTTCCAGGTCAATGGGAGAAACAGGGAGCACAGACATGGGGGAAATTAGAACACGGGGGTTGTGGTTATCAAAGTATTAACAAAATAAAGTTAGAGAACAGCTGGTCTGAGGACTCTGGAGCATGAGCCGCTGCGTCTCTTGTCTAAAGGAGTAGGCACTCACAGCATCTGCCAAATCAGAAGCCAGTAGAGACAGATGCTGGTGGCTCAGGCTGCATTGCTATTAATGAGAGGTTTTCTGCCTAGGACTTATTTTAGATTGTCACTAAGTCAGAACCAGGGGACCTTCCTGAGACTGAGGTGGGTAGCTGGCAACACTTGGCCATCTCTGTTCCGGTCCATCTTTCAGCCAAGGCTGGTGGTGCCAGCCTATGACACAGTTGTTGGTTCCCACCTATGGAGAACAGCTGGGCCTTCCAGAGCACTGTCTAGCATGTGGTGTGTTTGTTGGCTTTGACAAAATGGCATCTTTGTTCCTCCTCAACACCTCTCCTCGGAACTGTGACTGCAGTTGTTGGAACAAGGAAGAGAACCTAAAGTTTGCTGAGAAGGATGTTGGATCAGTCCGTTCTTTCTTTTGTCCCACAAGTTACTAACATGCCACCTTGAGCAAGTCCTCCATTTTCCAGTCAGCGTTGAAGAGAGGAGGATGGTGAAGAGGGAAGGTCCCATGATCTGAGTCAGTGTGCCCCAGCTTCAGCTCCTGCCTCCACCCTGAGTGTGTGATCTTGAGGGTGGTGATTCTGTTTTTCCTCAGAGAAAAGATTTTTAAAAATCATTTGAGCTTTAGTATTCTTAAGACATGTGAGTGCTGATATATTGAATTCAGAAGCTACTGTGAATATGCTGAAATGCTTCAGAAAGTTGGATTGTTAAGTAGCTAGTACTGACATTTGGAGAGGAGGCAGATACCCATCCTTGTCCTCACAGGGTGTTAGGTTGATAATATTGAAAAGGAGGTGGGGAATCAGTTGTAGAAAAATGTGCTTAATAAAGATGAGATTCATAATAAAGATGAGATTCATAGTCTGTCTGAACTTGAGCTGTAGGAACAGCTAACTCATGTGGTTGGGCTGAGGGGGCTAAAAAGATAAATAAATGGGGACAGTGAGAGGGCTCATGAGTTAAAGCCCTTGCTACCAAACCTGATGGACTGAGTTTAATTCCTAGAACCCACATGGTGGGCAGAAGAGAGAACTGACTTCCAAAAGTTGTTCTCTCCTTCTCTCTGTCTCTCTCTCTGTCTCCGTCTCTGTCTGACTCTGTCTCTGTCTCTGTCTCTCTCTCTGTCTGTCTCTCTCTCTCTCACACACACACACACACACACACACACACACACACACACCCACAAACACACACACAAATAAACAAATAGACTCAAGAGCTAAGGTTTGGAAAACTCAGAACCCAGCAGGAAAAGGAGAGCTTAGCTTGGTAGCAGTACTGCATCGTATTGAAGGCCATACTTGAAAGCCTAAGCACTGGGGAGCTGCAGAGAGACCAGGGAAGCTTGTGCAGAGCAAGCTCCATCTTGGCTGATGTGTGAATGCGCTTTTTCACAACGAATGGTTTTGAACCACTGTATCTGTTACTTCACTCACTGATGGGACAAAATGCCTGAGAAAAGCAACTTGAGGGGATTTGTTTTATCTCATTGAGGGGATACAGTCCATCAGGGTGTGGTAAGAGCACAAAACCTCCACGGTCAGGAGGCAGAGAGATGAATCTGGTGCTTGGCTGGCTTTTTCTGTTTTATTAAGTCTAGAGCCTCAGTCTCTGGGGTGACACCATCCACATTCAGGGTGGATTTTCCCTCCTCAGTTAAACCTTTCTAGAAACACCCTCAGATAAGCCAGAGGTGTGTCTTCTGAGGCAAATCAAATCAAATTGATAATGAGGATTAATCATCACAACCACTTTCTATAAGGTTAGCACCGTTTTAGATTTCAGAGATACAGACACGGGCAAAGCAGATAAAACCCCCTGTCTTTCGCGTATCTTATATTTTCATGGGGAAAGACACAGTAAAAGATGGGGATGCGATAGTTAAGTGCTAAGAAACTGGCTATAAGTAAAGCAGGTGGGGGTTGGAGTGAAGGGTGGCAGGAGAGGAGCATGGGAAAACTTAGGGCTCTGAGGCTCGAAGGTGGTAGGATTTGCTGTTGTTCCGTTGTGAGCGCAGAGAGGAGAGGAGACACTGGACTCTCAGGGTATCACTGCACAGACTGTGTTTGGTAGGGTGCTGGATTGAAATCAGACTTGTTGGCCCCCAGATACTCATTAGAAATCCCACCAAAGGTGTCGCGTGGACAGGTGGCTGTGAGAGTCTGAAGGTCAAGGGGTCTGAGCCAGATTTAAAACTGGGGATTTTCAACAGAAGGAGGGGACTCGGGGTCGAACGCACTGAGGACACCAGAGCAGGGTGTGTGTGTGTGTGTGTGTGTGTGTGTGTGTGTGTGTGTGGTGGCAAGGGGGTTGGTCATTCACCATCTCACTAACCCACTGACGTCCCTGGTATTTGTCCTGGTGTTGAAATTTAGGTGCCAGCATGAAGTAGTTTTCTGTTGCACTAATATAGGTGCTCAGGGTACAATAACTCCGCCTCATAAGCAGGTGATGCCGTTATCTGGGGAAAGGGTTAGTTATAGAGGAGGGCACCTTTCTTCTCTGCCTCTGGGTGTGCCCTCTCTCCATGTGGTGCCCCTGCTAGGTTCTGGTGCATCATGATGCGTGCACTTGAAAGTACTTTCCTGCCGAGTCAGGTTTGGTGGGTTATAATTTATTTTATTTTATTTTTTTATTTTAGGTTTTTCGAGACAGGGTTTATCTGTGTAGCTTTGCGCCTTTCCTGGAACTCGTTTTGGAGACCAGGCTGACCTCAAACTCACAAAGATCCGCCTGCCTCTGCCTCCCAAGTGCTGGGATTACAGACGTGCGCCACCAATGCCCGGCCGGGTTATAATTTATTTAGAAGGACATTCACCTCTGTTAGACCTACAGTCGGATAAATTTTGCCAAGCCCACATGATTTGGTGAACACCACTACAATGAAGATACAGAGCAGAGCATGTCCTTCATTGCAGAAAGTTCTCATGCTCTTCTTTTTGTTAATCTTCTTAATCTGATTCTTTGACATTCATACAGTTTTTACTTCTGTAGCTTTATAATAAGTCCCTTATTTGGATGGACTGATTGACTGATTTCTGCTTTCTGTTTTTCTTCTTTCAAATTCTTTAAGCAATTCTGATTAATTTTTCTGTGTAAGTTTTAGGATAATCTTGTCTATTGATACTACTAAGAATCATGTAGAGGTTTTGATAAGGATTGCATAAAATTAGTATGTCAATTTGGGATTGATATGCCTCTTTGCTGTGTTGAAGTCAAATCCATGAGCATGGTATTTCTATTTATTCCTATTATTTTTAATTTTTCATGGGTTTTCTAAAATGTTCACATGAGCCTTGTGCATATTTTGTTGTTGTTGCTGTCGTTTGAGACAAGATCTCGCTCTGTAGTTCAGGCTGTCCTAGAACTCACTGATAGCCCAGGCATGGCAAATCTTCCTGCCTATGTGCCTCAAGTGCTAGGATTACAGGTGTAAACCACTCTGCCCAGCTTGAGTCTTTTATGTGGTCTGTTTATTTTATACCTAAGGATATTTAAGGGGTTGTAAATGATACCGTATGTTACATTTTTGTTTCCTTATGGTTATGACTTGCCTGTAGAAATACAATTAATTTTGTACTTATCCTACATCACACAATCTTGATAAATCCATTTATTAGGTCTAAGAATGCTTTACTAGATACCTTGGGATTGTCTGTGTACACCCTCATATGAAATTAGAAATAGATTTATTTCTTCCTTTATGAGTTTTGTGCCATGCATGTCCTTTCCTTGACTTATCACTGGCTGGCACCCCAGTACCGTGCTGAGTAACAGTGATGGAAAGCACACACTTGCCTGTCTTCAATGACAGGGGACAGGATTCAGTTTTTCTCTACTCGGTATGATCTTAACTGTGGATTTTTGTAGATCTTTGTAAAATAAAAATCAAGTTGAAGAAGTTTCTTTCAATGTCTGTGTTTCTCACAGTGTTTTAGACTCTGAATGTTGCTGAATTTTGTCAGATGTGGTTTCTGTATTGATTGATATGGGCACCTGATGTTTTCCTTAGTCTGTTAATGTGGTGGATTGCACTGGTTCATTTAAGAATACTGACCCATCTTTAAAAATACTGACTTGCCTCACTTGAATAAATCTCATCCGTGCATGGTGAAGAATTGTTTTTATGTACCACTGGATCCTGTTTGCTAATATTTTATTATGGATTTTTGAACCTATTTTTGAGAAATACTATTTGGCCTGCATTCTCTGGCCTCTTTGTTTAAGACTTTTTGTAAGACTTTTGGGGTCTAGTTTTGGTCTCAGGGTCACACTAGCTTCACAGAATGGGCTGGAAAGTGACCCTCCTTTCCTGCAATCTGGAGCAGATGGCACAGAATTGAGTTAGCTCTTTTTATGTTTGATAGAATTCTCCAGTGAAATAGTCCAGGCCTGCAGCTTTCCTTTCGAGGGAATTTTAAAAATAATGAATCCAATTTTCTTAGTGATTATAAGGACATTCCGTTTTTGTTGTATATGGGAGTGGTGGTCATTGGTTTTTGAGGCTGTGATTAGTTTCATCCATGTGTGTTAAGTCTGTGCATGCACAGCATTTCCTGGTCTAGCTTTTGAGCTTGTAGGTTCTATAGTGACATCCACTTATTCACTTGTGGTGTGGCTAACTGCGTCATCTTTCTTTCTTCCTTCCTTCCTTCCTTCCTTCCTTCCTTCCTTCCTTCCTTCCTTCCTTCCTTCCTTCCTTTCTTTCTTTCTTTCTTTCTTTCTTTCTTTCTTTTGAGACAGGGTTTCTCTGTGTAGCCCTTGCTGTCCTGGAACTCGCTCTGTAAACCATGCTGGCCTCAAACTCACAGAGATCCACCTGCCTCTGCCTCCCATGTGCTGGGATTAAAGGCGTGTGCCGCCGCTGCCACCCCCCCCCCCCCCCCCCCCCCCCCCCACCTCATTTTTCTTTCTTCTTCACAGTTGTGTTAGCATTTTGTCGGTTGTACTGACTGACCCTTTCTCCCCCACCTCACCCATGTGGATCTATGCTGTGTCTCTCAGCAATCCTCTAGCTGTATTCACAGAGTCCATGTGTTCTATTTTAATTTTAATCCATTCAACGTACCGTTTTTTACTTCTCTTGGAACTTTCTCTTTGAACGGCGGACTTCTAGAGCTGTAGTGGAGTTCAAAATTGGTATGAAGCAGTTATTTTAAGTAACGAATGGAAGATTAAGTACATAATAAACTATAAAAATGTGCATAATCAACGTGGGGGAAACTTCAAAAAGCAATTGAAAAGATACCAAAGAAAACTGGCACAAAATAAAATCAAGTGTCATATTCTTTCCTTGTGCATGTTGTTACATGTATATAATGTGGATGCCGTGAGGTGAACACAGGAGTAAGCTGTTTCTCATGGAGTCAGTTTACCATGTCCATATCTTACATAAATTACCTTTGTGTATGAATGAATGAATGAATGAATGAATGTGTGTGTGTTTGTGTGTGTGTGTGTGTGTGCAGGTGCATGCTTGTGTGTCCTTGAAAAGCAGCTAAAATCTCATTTCTCCACGATCTTGACGGCAATGCAATATTCTTAAATAAAGCCCCTGCTCTTCACCAGGACTCTACCGCCATCCTATTTACTGTTTTATAGACTTTACTCTGTACCTTCCCCATGTGTATGACACATTCCTAAACTGGGAGATTCGAAGTTATCAGTATGTTCACTGGGAGATTGCTTATCATTTTATTATGATTCTAGTGAAAAACATACCATATAGTTTTCTTTTAAGAATCAGGGAATGTGGGTGCTGGGGAGGTAGTTCACTCAGTGAAGTCCTTGTATAAAGCATGAGAACTTGAACCTGATCCCCAGCGTCCACATTAAAAGCTTGGGTGTAGAGGCCCATTATTGTTCTCTCACTGCTGGGAAGGCAGAGAAAGGAGGAATTCCTGGGGCTGGCTGGCTGAGAGATCCTGGCTGAAAAAACAAGGTGGATGATCTCTGAGGAACGAGAGCGGATGTTGACCTCCGCTTTCCATTCACACATACACACGTGAAGAGAAAACTAGGGAATATGACTATGTAGAGAAGGTTAAAAAACAAGAATAAGGCCAGGCGGTGGTGGCGCACAACTTTAATCTCAGCACTCGGGAGGCAGAGGCAGGCATATCTCTATGAGTTCGAGGCCAGCCTGGTCTCCAAAGCAAGTTCCAGGAAAGGCACAAAGCTACACAGAGAAACCCTGTCTCGAAAAACCAAAAACAAATAAACAAACAAAAAAAACAAAACAAAACAAAAACAAAAAAAACAAGAATAAATAGGAAAATTCTGAAAGCAGATACAGTCAATTGTAAAGCTAAAGTCAATTAAATGGAGTGGTATCAGCATGAAGAGACAGAGGAGACTGGTGAGGGATGGGCCCAAACACATAGTGGAATTTAACATCATGCTGAAAATACATTTTTTACAGTTTGATGATTTCTTACACATATGTAATGTACTTTGGTCATCTTTCACACCCCCGTTGCCCTCTCTCATACCCTCCACCTCCCACTCAACCCTCTCTTCTTTCCAGAAGGCTCCCTCCTACTCTCAAGTCCTTTGATTTGTGACCACTGAGTTTAATTAAGATTGCTTCCGCAACAACCAGCAGCGATATCACCAAGGAAAACAACTCCAGCAGGCCTTAACTTCCAAGAACTCCTCAGCTAGAGATGAGGCCTCATGAGCCCCTCTGCTATCCATGATGGAATGTTGACAGCCCTATTTTGTGTTGTGTTGTGTAGCTAAACCACAGCTTCCATGAGTCCGAGGGTGCAGCATCCCTGTTAGGTCCAGAAGAGGCGGTTTCACGGCACTGTCTCTGGGTCTTTACATTCATTTTGCTCCCTTTCTATGATGTTTCCTGGGGCTTGAGGAGAGTGATATGGATGTCTGAGTACTGAGGTGTGAGTTACTCTCAGCATTTTGACCAATTATGAGTTTCTGCATTAGCTATCAATCACCCACTGCAAACGGAGCTTCTCCCACCAAGGCCGAGAGCAACTGATTTGTGAGTCGAAACATTAGAAGGCAGTTCAACAACATGACCCATTAGCAAAACAACAGCAACAAGCTCCTCCTCATGCCAGTGACCTATGACCTCCCCAGCCTTGGACTTTAGACCAGGTTTACAGTGCTAGGCATGAATTCCTTCCTATGGAGCAGGCCTCAACTTCAACCAGAAAGTAGTTGGTTACCCTGCTCTAGTCACGCTGCTGTTGTACCAGTCAGCATGTCTTGACTGGCAGGTTGGTCTTGTAGCTTACAGGATTCATAGCTGGGCAACACTGGTGATGACTTTTCTCCTTAAGCAGTTTGCAGAGCACCTTCTGGACCTATGAAAGTTAGCCAATAAGGAAAGAATACTCAGGTTAGTTCCAGCTTGATTTCTCTATGTCCTGAAATCTACATATGAATGTCTTCAACCATGGGGTCTTACCATCTAGTTCTGGTGGGTCACCAAGAGTGATGGAAATAGCCGGCATTGTTTTGGAGAATCCAGGCATCCCTGACAAACAGCTTATAGGAAGGTGCCTTACACTGGGTTTTCACATACTAACCTGTGGCTTATGGAAGCTACATTATCTACCTCTGCAGGGTACCTCCAACAAGTTCTTTTTTAAAAAAATTATATTTTTTAATTGTCTTTAAAAAAAATGGTAGATTTCCAAATGGCTTTTCCATATGTCCTTCATTTGGGGTTAACTTTTCCCCCATCTCTTTTTCTCCCCATCCCTGATTAAAACTTTTCACCCCACCCTGGTATTCTTGTCCATCTACTTCATTATCATATATGACCTACAATGTCTCCCTCAAGGTTTTAAAGACACTATTGCACTTCTTTATTGCTTTCTTTTTACCCATGTGTGTGAATGTGTGAGAGACATGTGTGACTGTGTGTGCAAGTTTTATTGTGTGGGTATGAGCAGGCACATGTCATGGCACACATGAGGTCAGAGAACAGCCTCAGGTTGATCCTCACCTCCCAGCTTGTTTGAGACAGGGTCTTGGGGCTCACTGCTGTGCACACTAGGCCACCTGGCCTGTGACTTTGAAGGATTCTATCTCTGCTTCCCATATCTCAGTAAGAGTGCTGGAATGAGAGGGGTGTGCTCCCAGACCCAGCTTAACACAGGTTCTGGGGATCTGAACTCGGTTTCTCATACTAGAATGGCAAGTGACTTTACCCTTTGAGCTACCTTCATTGACCCAAAGACAATATGTAAAGGTAAAAGGTGAACTCTTCAATAACCAATGCTGGGAAAACAGTATTGATAACATTACATTCTTCCCTCACGTAAGTTCAAGGGAGGTTTCAGATGGATAAAAGATGAATCACAGAAAATGACAGGAACTGTTTAAAAATAGCTTTGACTAAAGAAGGCCTGTGTGTGACACAAAATAGTAACGAAATAAAAGATCCTTTGAACTAGGAAGGCATTTTTTTCACAGCAAAACACTGCATGATACAGTGATTTGTATCTCCCCTACAAAGCGGTAATGTTCATAGTAAGATTCCTTCAAACCTGTAAGAGCAAACAGAACAGGGACAATTTGAAGGAAATGAAGATGTCCACCCGTCTCATAGTAGGAAGAAAACCACAGAATAGATACCAATTTCTGTGCGTCAGACTGCCCGAAACGAAAAGACAGAAGCTAACGATGTAATTTGTTGGAAAGGAGAATCAGGAACCCTCCTGTACACTGCTGTGGGAGAGCAAAGTATCTTGTGATTCATGGAGAATAATTTAGCCAGATTCTCTACTATTCAAAAGTTTCCGTTCACGAATTGATCCTGAAGAGCAGGTGAGATGACTCGGTGGGCAAAGTTGTGCAAGCTCAATGACTGAGTTTGACCCTTGGGTCCCACAGTAGAGGAGGTGGCCTTCACACAACTGCCATGGCACGTGTATACGCACACTCACACACATCATGCACTCACAGAGACCCAATAATACATACAATAGAAATATTGTTTCAATAAATTGATCCTAAATGTAGTCTTGCGAAGGCACGAATTCACATTTACCCAAAGACAAGTGTCAAAGCCATTTTCCATGTCACATGATTACAAGCCATCCAATTGTCCCTCAAGAGAGGACAGGGTGAGCATGGGCTACATTCACATCTTGTCACCCTCAGCTTCTGTTACTGTGGTAGTTTTATGTAAACTAACACAGAATGATATCCAGGATATCATTTACTGGGGCTGGAGAGCAAAGTAGGAAAAACATGCATAACATTTATTTTGTTTCTTAAACAATATTATTTTGATTTCACATATGAGTTCTTGCCTGAATGTATGTATGTGCATGTGTACCTGGTGCCTGGAGATGCCAGAAGAAGGTGCTAGGTCACCTGAAGTTAAGGACAGTTGTAAACTACCATGTGGGTGCTGGGAACTGAACCCAGGTCCTCTGCAATGCTCTTAAATGCTGAGCCTTATCTCTAGTCCCATCATTCACTTTTGGAGACTGAGCCTAAGGTGGCCTCAAACTCACATGTAGCTGAAGCCTTCAATAGTGGCTTTCTTGCTCGACCTCCTGAATGCTAGGATTGAAGGTGTGTGATCCTGTAGCCAGCTAGCCTGTTTATCTCCATTTATGTGTGCACAGACTCACTCTTGAAGAATACACAAAATCTGGTGACACGGGTTGGCCAGCAACTGCTGAGCGAGTGGGACTTAGGAAGATGGATGGAGGCAGGCTTGGGAGGGAGATTTGCTAATAAAATCTATTTTTACAATGAATTCTTTTGTATCTACATATGTAAGATTAGATAAACAATAACTGAAATAAAACGTGGAATATTCCTTTACACTGTGTGAATATATGTCCCTGTGATTGTTTTAATAAAGAAGCTGACTGGCCAATAGCTGGACAGGATAAGGTTAGGCGGGAAAGCCAAACTGAGAACGCTGGGAGGAAGAAGGGCAGAATTAGAGGAGTTGCCAGCCAGGCACGGGAGAAGCAGCCTGGAAAGTACAGAAATGAGGTAACCAGCCTTGGGGCAGCACATAGATCAATAGAAATGGGTCAATTTAAAATTTAAGAGTTAGTTAGTAATAGGCCTGAGCTATTGGCCGGGATTTTATAATTGATATTAAGACTCTGAGTGGTTATTTGGGAGTCAGCTGGGGGGACAGAAGAACTCCATCTACCATAAAATCTTAAACTGCCTCTGGAAGAGAAAGAAAGAGATAGAATGATAGAATGATATTTGTTCCCTGAGCACAGACTGTGCATCCCGAGGGAGGAAGTGAAGAGGTAAAAAGCCAGGAGAGTTTGGAGTGTGTCCTTCTAGTAAGTGTGCTCTTGTGGCACCATGGAATCCCCAGGTGAGGAAGCCTAGAGAATCTTCTGTGCAGCATTTCTTCCGTAGCAGAAGGAAAGACAGTCACCGAATAATGAACATTTGCTGAAGAGAGATGGGGAACCCTTGCAGATATTAAAGCAAGAGCTCAGGGAGAGCCTGTTTTGGAGCTGGCTCAACCCCAGACATGCCTTCCACCACCACCACCACCAACAACAACAACAACAACAACAACAACAACCACAACCACAACACCATCTGACATGTGTGGTCCTGCTGCTACTGGGAGCATCTTCCCCACCGACTGTGCCCTCCTCCAGCCCAGACTTTATACAGAGCAGTAGCGCTGCTGCCTGTATGCCCCTTGGACCTCTAGAATCTGGGGCAATGCCTAGAGCTCACAGCAAACACATCACACTCTCCATCCTTTTGGGACCGACAGTTTCTCCTCGTCATCCACACACCATAAGATGTCAGGTGCCAAGGCTCCTGGCCCTGGGTCAGATGGTGAGACTCCTCCCTGCATTCAAAGTCTCACTTCTTACTTAACCCCCAAGTCTCATGGATGATGATACAAATGTTGGTGGGTGTAATCTTACTCCTCTCTAAGGAGTGTCTGTCTGTCCTCAAATCACAGCTCTCGCTTGATCTCACAACAGTTCCATGAGGAAGAACTCATCTCTAGTTCTGACCCAGCAGCAAAATCTTTGTGTGCAGGTTTGCTTGCCAAGTTCTTTTCTATGCATTGTCTCCTGCCTTCAGACAGGCAAGGAAATGTCAAGCCCAGGTGCACAGTGGTCCTCTCTGAAGAGGCAGCTGTGGATGCAAACAGGAGTGTCTGAATCCTTAGCCAATGGGTTCTTTTGGTTGGTGTTGGTTGGTTTTATGGAGATGAAGCTTGACTGTGTTGCCCAGGCTGGCCTAGAACTCCCCACTCTTCTGAGTTCTGGCATTACAGGCATGCCCTACCATGCCTGGCTTTTAATGGATATTTTACATCATTTCATCAGGAATAAAAAAGTGCGGAGCATCGATCACACAAAGAATGGAAACCAGTTCAGATTTCTTGGGGGGCAAAGGGACAATTCTTTGCTTCCTGGAGACACGTCTGCCTAATAAAATATAGTCAAATTACCATGTTTTAATTTCTCTATGTGTAGCATTTTATTTTCATTTTTAGGGACTTCAACCTTCCTGATGCTAACTAGTAGCCCAGTGGCCTCACTGGTTCACACTATCATATCATCTCCGCATTTTGCAGATGAACACTTTGCTAGTAAACACATAGGTAAAGATCCACTCTTGTTAAGGGACATATCACATGCTGGAACTTAAAACTCCCGGCAGTCAACTTTTTATAATGTGCTGTGGATTTGTTTATGATGAACCTGTTTGCTTTCCTGTAGGTAGGGAAGAAAAACAGTGGTTCTTCTAAGGAAGTTAGAAAATTAATGAGATATTTATGGGTAAATTCTCCCTTGAGTATAGGAGATAGAGACTCTTCCATCTATAACTTAACTCCTCTAGGAGATTGGGGAATTAGCAATTGGGTTGTGGTGTCAGAGCATGAAGGTGTAATTCGTGGATGATAGAGCCAATTGCCAGGCCCAAAAGCCAGCATGCTTAAGCACCTTGCACACTGTCCATTTCTTGCAGAGTGAACAAAGACGCCATTATGTTCTTTGAAACTACAAATGGATGTGGACAGAGGTGTTATTTTTCTGAGTGAATTAACAAGTTCAACACCCACAGTCTTCCTACCCACAGACCTGGAGTAACCCTGAGCTGCTTTTTTGTGTTTGCTTTGAGACAGGTTGATTGACTTATGTGCAGTTTGGGAGCCTGGAGTTGTCTTGCCCTCTGCAGACTGGAGCAGAGCCCCCACTGGTGCGGCCCAAAGCAGGCCGAATGAGGCAGAGAAGGTATGCACGGGACCCTGGCCTGAGCAAGAACTGGAGGGTGGGGTGGGGGTGGACATTGTTGGCCCCTCTCCTAAGCTCTTTCCCGGGTCCCAGGAATCTTCAAGGACTGGGCTCCTTCCTTCTCCCTGGGCGTGGAAGCCGGGAGTCAGCCACAGAGCCACAGCCCCAATGAGACCTGCCCTCCAAGGAGGCTATGCTGGGGCAACTCTGGCCCCTGCCTGAGGAGGGGCAGTCAGCTGGCACTAGTTGCTGTCATTGTCTCTTCTGTCCACCTTAGCTGAAAAATTGGAAAACAGCTTTGTTAATGACCCTCATTGCTGTGCCTGGGCCCCCACACCCCGGGCACTTCCTGAGCGACAGCCCTGGCATATGGGGGGCAGTCTGACAGCCCCTCCTCTGGGTGGGGCTCGGGGTCTTGGCAGATGGATGGCTGTCCAGGGAGCAAAGAGCAATAAGGCTCACAGCACTGAGGCCACACCCTGTATCCTGGGTCTGCATTGTCCTCTTCTGGAGTAGAGTTTCTGCTGCGCAAGCAGCACCTGCCTTGCCCAGAAAGGCTGGAGGCCAGCGCCCACAAAGTGAGGACTTCGCTTGCATCAGAGCAATCCAGGGCCAGAGGCTGTCGGGAGCGTGGCTGACAGTGGGCAGAGAAAGGTCTTTTTCTTTTTGAGTTTGGTCATCTCTGCCGCATGTCTTTCTTGTTCTAGCATCCTCAGAGCCTCTGTCTTCCCAGAGGCTGAGGAGTCATAAGAAGAGATGCAGAAGATAGAGTGTGAAGGAGACATGGTATGGGGATCCACATGGGCCCCCTTTGGGCTACAGAACTGTCAGCGTAGGGAACCCCTGGGGAGACCTTGCTGACTCTGGGGTCTTTTTCATCCCACTGTTGTGAAGAACTGAACCGGAACATACTCCATTCTTTCTTTTTCTCTACTAGGGGGGGGGGGGCAGAGACTGACCACCAAAGCGGTGTTAGTTTCTTGGACATTATAGGGGACAGTTCTCCAGGACGCAGCGGAGCCAGAGCTAGTTCAGCGTTCAGCCCCCATGGTCCTCTTCAGGCAATTTGTTGTTACCATCCCTACTCCCTAATCTACTCTCCTAGAGTCCCTTCCTGGCCTTCTTGGACCCAAACACACTGGAGCTTGGAGCCCACCGTGTGTGAGGCCCCTGATCCAAGCATGCTCAGTCCAGCTGTGTCTCAGATGTGGCAGTCTAGCCTGCAGTCCTCAGCCCTGGCTCAGTTTCCCATCTTTCATCACGTTCATGGTGTGCCACCAAGGGCTGGTTTTCTTGCCATGACGTCACACTGCACAGCCAGACGTAGTGAAGAGGAAACACCTTGCAAAGACTGACGGACACAGAAGAACCTGAGAGAGTGCACAGACGACATGGGAACAGTGACTGTTGTGGGAAGGGGACCCGCCTGGGTCCTTGGCCAGTGATAATGGTCATCCAATATTGGAGTGCTTCTGCATGTGGGGCCTTGTGCTCTGCAGCTCCCATGTTCTCCCACAGCAGCCCTTCGAGACAAGACTCCTTAGTACTCAGCTTTCCCTGATGACAGACTCGAAGTCACAGAGGTTAAGGACTTGCCAAAGCGTTACCTGAGACAGTGCCATACCTGCATCTGGGTCCCTGCAGTCCAACTCTGGGTTCTCTGTGGCTCACTTTAGGTTTGGGGCCAAGGGAGTTTCCAGCGTGGTTTGTCCAAGTTCTGGGAGAACACTGGGTAGGGATTCTGAGCAAATGTCCACCGGGTCCCAGATGTGACTCCAACTTGGTGGCTCCAGCTGGGAAGCCTTCTCGGGAAGGAGCCCTGCCCTTCCTCTCTCCTCTGCCTCTTCTCTCTTTGTTCTCAGCCCACTGCCATCTGGAGCTGCCCCAGGCATCTGCTCCTGAGCTTTACCCTTTTCCTTCTCCTCCCTTCCCAGCAGGAGGAACCTTTCTGTGCCCAGCGCCTCAACTCATTGTCATCTGGGGTCACTCAGAGCAGACACCTGTCCTCTGACTCACGCAGGGAAACCACCCAGCTTCCCCAGGCCTCCAATTTCACAAATGGATCCATTTGGTTAATTGCACTCCTACCCTTAAGCCCCTCTGCCTGTCAGCCACAGACAGCCTCCTCACCACAGGCCCTACAGACTCAGTGTGTGCCCAGGACCTGCAGCTGTGGATACAGGAGACCAGGGCTGTACATTTCCTTGTGCCGGACTTCCCAAAATCAATTTGGGGCTATCAGCATTCAGCCACGTTTGCCCATGGGTGCTGAGACAGGCAGGGATAGGTGTCGGGGTGGGGTTGGCAGCAGTAACAGCTGGGGCCTAGGAGTTCCTAGTGTCCACCTCCTTTCTGCAGGAGCGATGAATCACATCTGGTCTCCTTTCAGCTTTCTACAACGTTCTCCTTTTGTTTTGAGCTGCTTTCACATTGTAGTCCAGGCTGGCTTCAACTTCACAGTCTTCTCTCCTCTTTCTCCCAAGTGCTGAGATGACAGACTCGCCTAGCTTCCCCTGGGCCCTTTCTGCTAACCCAAGGCCATCGCACTGACAGAGGCTGGAGACACTCTGTCCCACCCGGAGTTCCGCTTTCTAATAAGACAGCCCGAGATTGTGACAAAGCTTCTCTCCACCACACACCGCCACCAGCACTTCTCACAACCAGACTCTTGGCCAAATGGTGCGACTTCAGACTTGGGAAAAATCTCCCCGTCTGTTGCCTCTCCCCGCTTTTTTGCAGCCCCCTCCCCACCTCCTGTTTTCACATTTTCCTGTCTGTGGGAGCCTGCCCGCTGGGAAGGCAGTTGGATGCGGGCTGCTGTCTGCCTGCCATGTAGATGCAGAAGGCTGAAGGAGGAGGGTGGGCAGTTGTAGCTCCCTCCTGCTGCCTTCATCCTTTCCTTCTGTGCCACACTTGTCACAGCAGACAGGAATTTTAAAAATGCAGTGGGGTGCCCTCTTTGGAATATCCGCCGCAAACCCGCCATTGGCTCCGAATGGAAGTCCCATCAGAACTGACTCCATTCAATCGATGGTCACAGGGCTGGGACCTGGTGGAAGGAGCTGGTGGGAAGAGGAGGCAGGTGTGTCAGAGCAGGAAGGAGGAGAGCGAAGGTGTAGTGGCTGGGTCTGGGATCCTTCATGGGCCTCTTGTTCTTATTGGGTGGAAGTAGATAATACCTATGCCTATAACCTGGCGCTGGTCCTAAGAGTGAATGGTGGCTCCTTGGGCATCAGGCCAAAGGCACCGTCTCACCTACAGATATACGAATAGATGTGAAAGCCCAGGTTGTCCAAAACCAGGCAGCAAAGCAGTGCTCCCGTTGTGACTGGTGCGGAGGATAATAATCTGGCATTTCTTGAAGGGAAGGTGTGTTAGAGGCTTGGTTTAGAAGCTCATGGCTTGACCTAACAACTGTCACGGAAACCCTGCAATAAATGAGTGTATGTGCCCCTCTCCTACAGAAAGGAAGACTGTAGCTTAGAGGAAAAAGAGCAAGTACCTGCGTGGTGTGGTAGGTCTGCAACTCTAAGCCTTTGTGTGCCAGGGAGACCACATATCACTTTTTTGTTTTGTTTTGTTTTATTTTTCTGAGACAGAGTTTCTCTGTGTAGCTTTGAAGCCTGTCCTGGAACTTGCTCTGTAGACCAGGCTAACCTCAAACTCACAGAGATCCTCCACCTGCCTCTGCCTCCCGAGTGCTGGGATTAAAGGCGTGTGCCACCACCGCGCCTGGCACACTTTTTAAAGTTCAGTCTCCTCAGTAGGGATCCAGCATGTCCCCTCTGCTTTCTGTGGCCCCTGGCTAGTTATTAATCTCATCTCTGCTCAGCTCTGCACTGACGTTCACTTCTCTTATGGGCTGGGGAAACAGTAGACGTCTCTCTTGCTCACAAAACGCTCATAATCTGATGACAGAAGTGAAGGTCATCTCTCTTCTCTTACTCTACATTCTTCTATAATTTTGTCTCTTTTATTCTCTGTTAGAACCAACCTGCTTTCCAAATGGCTTTAGAACAGTGCCCAGCCTGTTCTAACTAGGCTTAGATTCCCCCACATGGTGTGTTTGTGTGTCGTGAATAGAGGTGTCCTCGAGTGGACCATGGTCAGGACCTCAAATGGACACCCACTGGGCAAGCCTGAGAACCTACCATGCAGTGTTGGGTGCGGGGCACCAAGGTTTAGAACAGAGAGGACGAGGGGACTTTGGGGAAGGAAAAGGTGTCGCTGTCCTAGAGTCACCTTCACTTTATCTCAAAACCTCATGCCCTCTTAGCCTTTTATATTCAGTTTTATAATTTTCTCCTTAGACAGTCATTTCTTTGGTGCCATTAATACAAGTAGTCAATATAATTCCTTCCAACATTTGAAATTTGATTTGTAAATTTAATCATTCATTTTCCTTTATGAAGTATCACATTTTTTTTCTAAAACAAAGCCCTCTAAGTTCTCTTGTTAATGCTTTTAATAACAGCTTTAGTGAGATGCAATCCACATACTATAAATGTATCCCTGTAACGCATACAGCTCAATGATGGCTCACATACATAGTGCTTTGCTAGGGCCTAGTGTTGGATACGATCAACAACTGAATTCTTGTAATTGTATCACCATTCCCAGGAAACCCCATAAGTGTAGTTGGCTTTTTTTTTTAACTCTTTACTCTTTGGGGAACCTGCCACCCAGCTCCCAAATAATCACACGGAGACTTATTCTTTCTTATGAATGACTGGCCTTAGCTTGGCTTCTAGCCAGCTTTTCTTAATTTATCCCATCTACCTTCTGCCTCTGGACTTTTACCTTTCTCTATTTCTGTATATATTTTCTTTCCTTCTTACTTTGTTGCTAGGTGTGTGGCGGGGTGGTTGGCTTCCAGCATCCTCCTCTTCTCCTTTTCTTGTTCCTCTCACATTCTTCTCCTATTTATTCTCTCTGCTTGCCAGCCCCACCTATTTCTCTCTCCTGGCCATTCAGCTCTTTGTTTTGTTTTGTTTTGTTTTGTTTTGTTTTGTTTTGTTTTTTGAGACAGGGTTTATCTCTGTTTTGGTGCCTGTCCTGGATCTCGCTCTATAGACCCTGCTGGTCTTATCAACAGAGATGGCTCTGCCTCCCAAGTGCTGGGATTAAAGTCGTGTACCACCCACTGCCCGGCTCATTCAGTTCTTTATTAGACCATCAGGTGTCTTAGACAGGCAAAGTAACACAGCTTCACAGAGTTAAACAAATGCAACATAAAAGAACGCAACACATCTTTGCATCATTAAACAAATGTTCCCCCAGCATAAACAAATGTAACACATCTTCAACTAATATTCCAGACCACCAGTCATTAGCAGTAGGACTCTGTCCCCAGCCCTGGGCAGTCACTAGCCTACTTTTCATGTCCTTGAATCCATTGGTTCTGGAGATTCCATATATAAGGAACCATGCAATAGCTGGTCTTTGCGTCTGGTTTCTTTACTTAGTGAGACGTCATTGAGATTCACCCGAGCTGCAGTGCATAAGCACTGCATTCCAGTGAGTGGCCAAGTAACAGTCCGTTTCGTGGTAGACCATGCTTTGATTGCATCATGGCTGCCTCATGTGGGAACCCTACACTTGTGTTTCTGAGGAGCCCCACGTCTTCCAATATTAATTCCAAGGATCCCCTTTTTGGTGCTCTACCTTCTGTCTCCACCTTCCATCCCATCTGGATCCCTCCTTCTTACCCAATCCAACTCTTGAGCCCCACTCACCCTTGGGGTCTGTCACACAGGATTATCATCACTGTCTCCCCAGCCTTTCTGCGAGCCACTCCCTTTAATGATGGCCTGCTGGGGAGACAGCTGGAACCCTGCCTGCTATCCTGCCCCCAGTTGCCTTTTCTTCCTCATGATGAAGGACCGTAGTGTCCAAGGGCTGTGTAAACTTTCTATTGGATGGTAGTTATCAGGACGGGGAGCCCAGGGGGCCAAGGAATGAGGCCACCTGTATCTACTGGGCTTCCTTGCAGTGCCAGACTGGAATGTGCTGGTCTCCAGCTGGCCTTGGGTCAGAACGACAGCAGGAGGCAGCATTCCACTTCCTGTGTGAACAAGGACAGAAATGCAAAGAGGTCCATCCTGCTGCTGCTATAATGGGGGACGTGGGGAAGGAATCAGTCTAAAGAGCCACAGTGACCAGAGAGTTAAGAGATATGTGCAGACCCAGAAGATGGAATCACAGCACAGAACACAAGTTCTATGTCCCTACAGTGAGGGGCAGACCACCCCCATTCCAGGGTAGCTGCTGCCTTCTTCAGGGCTCTGGTCTTGCTGGTGGCCTGTGAGTAACACAATGTCCTGGGGTGCTTTCCCACCCCAGGAAGTATGGTCTGGCACTAGGTGTTCCCCAGGTCCTCGTGGTTGTCACCTGGAGGAAGAGGTCACTTCTCACTTCCTTCTCTCCATCCCCTCCTTCTCTTCAGTGTAATAGCCAAGGGGTTCGGGTTTCAGTCTAGAGATTTGTTCTGGTCGCTGCACAGGAAACAGCTGTTTTCCAGTCAAATCTCTAATGTAAATGCAGGTGTCCTGCTCTGCCCCTTCCTAGAGAGAGTGAAGACTGCTAACATCCTTCCCCTAGTCCAGATCAGGGGTCTTAGCTGAGGCTTGCTTGCAGAGACAGCAACCCTACTTATATCTTCAATGGGAAGGAGTCTCTCGCTCTTCCCCATCCCCCTGACAACGGGATGGAGCTGAGCATGAGGCACACCACAGCGGACAGAGACCACCCCTTCCAGCACCAAGAAGGGAGTCAGGCTTGTACCAGGTTTCCTTAGCAGTGTGAAAATCCTAGATGACTGTTGCCCTCCCCCCACAGGCCAGGAAGCTAGTGGCTGTCCCTGCTGGGCACGGGGAGGCAGTGCTCAAGAAAAAGGCAAATGAGTACCTCCCCCAACACCGAGCAGTGTCCTGGGTGTGGTTCCTGAGGCTTCCAGGAGGGAGTAATTATTCAGCTTTCTCAGAGGATGCAAAGACGTGGGGACAGTTCGTCTGTGTCAAGAGGGAGAGTCAGTGGCACATTGCCAGATGCTGTCAGAATAGGGAAGGCGTCCTGCACACTGTTTGCTTGTCTAATATCATCATCTTCCAAAAACCCCGCTGCCTTTCCCTCCTTGTTGGTGTTTTGTCTCCCTGACACGTGGTGGTGGCCGTCAATAGCCGACATTTTGCATTCCCGAGAATCCAGAGTTTCTCATACTTGGGTGGCTGTCTGTCATTTCCTTCTTTGGTGTGAGAGGGACCGAGGTGTGAGTGGGTGTCACTGGGCTCACGGAGTGGGACCTCAGGTGCTCCAAGCTGCCCCCTCTGTTTTGGGGCATCTTCAGGACCTAGTGTTGATGTCCTAAGGTGAATGGCTGTAGACTGGGCAGGTCACCTGCACACCTGCATCCTGGGAGCCTGTGAGGCTGGCACTGAGGGTGGTCCTACCTTAGGTCAGAGAGAAAGCTGAGAAGGAAGTGGGAGAGCACTCTGGAGAATAAATACATCCAGGGCGTCTGCTAAGCAGAAACAGGCTCTGCTTCTGAGGATGCCAAGTCAACACTGCCCAGTGATTGCTGCTGCCGCGCTGCTCTGCATAGCCACTAATAGCAGATTCACCAGATCTTTTATTAATTGAGGATTTATTAGGCAGATTTATTGATGGGCCAGATACCTCCCAGTAATAGGAAGTATCTGAACCAATGGCTGTGCAGCTGTCTCGCTGCACAGGGAGACAAGATGCGGGCCTACCACTACTTAGTGTCTGCAGGACGCTGACACAGGACCAGCCCTTCCCACAGGGATGAGCATGGGGTACACACAGGACCAGGGGAAATGGCGGTGGCAAGGAGGAGTCAGTGAGGACCTTAAACACTGGAGTAGATCAGCACAGTAAATACGAGCATAGGATTCGGGGCTCAGAAAAGGTAGGTGTGAGTCTGGGCTGGACAGGGGACCTGGGGTGCTCTGAGTGTGGGATGAATGTGAATGAGAACATGGGCTTAGCCCTTCAGCCTTTTCTGGCAAACACAGTACACATGGTTCTTTGTCCTTCAAGAAGGGGAGGGGAAAACAGAAGGTTGTGGGTGAGAATGTGATTCTGGTGATGGCCTGAGCCACTGGAGTTTGTTTTTATGTATAAACCATTTGAGAATGCCATGGGTTCGTATTAGGAGTGGGTTACTTGGGTCCTCTGTTCTAGCGGGGGAGGGCTTGCTTATTCACACAGAACTCTCCAGCCTCATGGGATGAATCTGAGCCCTGGAAGACCTCCCACTCCATGCTCAGATGTGCCTCTGATCCCCCAATCCAGCTCCTTTCTCATTCCTAGGCAGGTTTTTTTGGGGAGGCAGCTATCACGATCAGCCTTGCTGCCTGTCTTTTTAATAGGAGTGGCTGGGGTTTGCGTTGGCACTGGGGGCTTTTATTATCTCTCTGCTCCCCCACAATTTCCTGTGGCAGTGATGTGTGAATGCGTTCCTTAGTTGGTTCTCGTAGTACTATTCTAGTCACTTGATTAGCTTATTCCAAGAGCTAATTGCTGGCATGTGGCCTCAGCTCTCTCTGTTGGTGTATCCCTAGGCATTAATTCACACACACATAGCCTGGGAGAGCCTGCAAGACTGTTATTCATGGCTCGGAGGCATTTCAAATGGAACTCACCCCAGCGCCAAGCCCAGTTTCTCTGCATCCTGACCATGAGGACACTGGCTCCTCCCGTGTTCTCAATGCCAGATCCCAGCAGCAGCTAGCCGGCTTTCAAACCTGGAGCTCCCCATGCCATCTCTGTCATCCACCAGCTAGTCATCGGAGCCTGCCAGTTGTGACCCAGGGATCCTCAAACCTAGGAAGGCCATGGAGATGGGACAGACATCCTTCAGTGTGGTACTCCCTCTCCCTCCCCTCCCAGGTCACCTGTGGATCTGGAGCTGGCAGAAAGTGGTAGCTCGAGGAGCAGAGACCTCTTGAGCAGCACCCCTCCTGGGCGATACCCATTAGCAGGGGGATGCGTTAGGACCAAACAGCCTGCCACTAAGCCCCACCCAGCCATCTACCTACAGCCTACACCCTTGTGAACCCTGAAGGGTCTCTCTCAAGAGAAAGGGGACTTGTCTTCCTCAGCTGTCTCAGCGAAAGTCCCCAAGGACCAGCAGGTGTCTGTCCCTAAATAGTTGTGGTAGGTTTGGCCAGTGCCGTTTGTCTTACCTTTTGGGTCCCACCTTGGAACTGGGGTGGAGTAAGACACTCTTAGAAAGGTGAGATATTCTCCCAGGAAGGGAGTAGTGTTATGGGTGAGAGGAGAGCCTGGATGCTGAGTGAGCACCATGTGAGTGCCTACAGACATCTTGCTGGTTGAATAAGATGCTGCCTCCAGCCACAGGGAACTGGGGGTACAGCTGGAGAGACAGGGGACACACTAACACCAAGAAGTAGCATTCCCAGAATGAGAATATCCCAGAATGCTTTGAGAGCACATATGATGAGGAGCTCCTGCAGACTTGGTGGGAAGGAGTGGCAGGGGAAGACCAAGGAAGCCTTCTGGGTAGAGATGTCGCCCCGGGACCTAAGCCTGGGTGATGGTGATGTGTCAGGTGGGAAGGAAAGCTGGCCTAGGCAGACTTGGAAGACAGTGATTTGTGTAAAAAGAGTGTGGAACCAACAGTGACCACCCAGAATGAGGACCAACAGGAGACCCTATCGATCCTGAGCCGTATCAGGAGCCACCATCCATCCCTTGCGTGGGGCAGGGCCCAGAGCAGGCTGGGAGTGGGCAGGCTTCAGCATGGAGAAAGGAAGGCTCTGAGTGGGTGGAAAAGCTGGAGGACGTCTTGGCAGCAGGGTGTCTTAGGTCAATGAGGAGTATACACAGCCTTGCTGCTGGGTCCTGAGATGGAAGCAGAGCTCTGAACAGGGAAACTGAGATCACTGACTGCGTTCATCACTTTTCCATCTTTGTGACAAATACCAAGAAAGTGGACTTGAAGAAAGAATGGTTTATTTCAGCTCACAGTTTCTGAGGATGAAGTCCGTGGTCATTTGGTCTGAGAAGTAGACCAGCATGGTGGGTGGGGTGGAGCAGAGCTGCTGATCTTTTAATGAACTAGGCTTTGGGGACAATCCAGTCATTAAGTGCCCATCCCAGTGGCATTCTGCCTAGGGAGTAGCTATGGAAACAGGATGCCCAGATTCCTCCCTTGGAACGGGCTCCTGAAGCTGGTCAAAAGGATGTTCCACTCACCTGATGTGATATTTAGGACCAAGGGTCTGGAGAAAGTGTCCACTCCACCCTCCCCAATGAATACTTGGCTCAAAGTCCTGCAATGCTGGGAAGCGGGCTGCCCCAGGTTTGGGTGATACGAGGGTAGAAACTGAAGGCTGGCCTCACCCAGAGACTGCGGAGCCAAAGTGGTCCTGTGCTCCCACCCGGACCCTCCACCCTGCAGCCGGAGTGGCCCTTATGCATGGGTCTCACCACCATGTCACTCCTGCTGAGAACCTGGAATGCCTGGATTATCGTTTCAGTGCCTGATGCTGGCCATCAGAGGCCTCTGCTAGGAGGCATTTTGTCTCCCGGACAGTGCCACGTTCCTTGTCCACGTGCCCTCTTTTATCAGCCGCATTGGCTCCCGTCAGTTCTCTGCATGCCCCGATCCACTGGCTGCCACAGGGCCTTGGCACAAGCAGTTCTCCTTACCTAGGATGCCTTTTGTGACCCACCTTTACAAGATTGTCCTCCTTCTCACCACTCAGGTCTTGACCAGGTGTCACCTTCTTCCAAAGGTCTTCCTTCATGCTCCCACAATCCTACTGTGACTTCTCTAATAAACTTAATTTGTAAAGAGCAGTTTTTGGTTTATGGCAGAACTGAGTTGGTATGTTGGACTCCCACACATTCCCTGACCCCCAACGGCAGAGCCTTCCCATCCACGCTGTCCTTTGCTGGATCCCACTGATACTCCTGGAGTCACATATCGTTATCCCCAGAGCACCCGGGACAGCGCAAATCACACTTGGTGTTGTGTATTTCTTGGGTCTGAAAACTTTGTAATGATGTGAGTCTACAGTCCACAAGCATGGTATGACACGGATTCATGTCTCTCACCTCCTAGCACCCTCTGATCTTAGTGACTCCGTGTCTTGCCCTTTTCTGAATGACATACAGTTAGAATCGTCCACTTTGTAAAATCCATCCAAGCAGCTTCCCCAATTTTTCATGGCTGGGTAGCCCATTTCTGTTCAGCATTGAACAATGTTCCATCAGCCTCATGGGCCACAGTTAATTGATTCATTTGCCTGCGGGAAGGCACCTTCTGCGCCTGCTCAGCAGAGCTGCCACAGTGTGTGTTGGTGGATGGTGTTTTCATTCTTGAACTTAAGACTCCTGGTCATTTCATATTGGTCCTCTCCAGTTCATTTTCTGTTATCCCTCTTGGAAATGTGGGGTATGTGGGAGTGGATAAACCTTGTTTCCACCCACGTATGAGTTCCCCAGCTCAGTGCCTGCACCATGTGGGACCACAGCATCCATGAATGTCTGCTGCCTGCTGCCTGTAAGCCTGTGGCAGCCACCGCTCAGGGGACCAGAGCCACCAGCTGAGCCCTGTCTCCAGGCTGCCTGTCTTTCTCTGTCACTTCAGACATATTGTACCGCTGTCACAGCCTGCCTGAGACGGGGCTGTGGGGATGTCGCTCCTGAAGGCGACAGCTTGAAGGAGGGAGCTGTGGGTACCTATTCCATCTGCCAGGGACAGCTTGTAGGATCAACACCAGGGCCCTTCAATCTAGGTGGGGGGGGGGGGGGAAGCAGTCAGGACCCAGGAAAACAAAAGGGAGAAATAGAAATTCAAGCTGTGACAATGAGTAGATAATTCTTGTAACTACTAGTCACATGGGTCACCAGCGTGTGTATGCCCTTCATCCCTGGGAGGGTAAGTCCTGATCCGTGGCAGCAGCAAGCATGTGTGGCACGTTTGCTGTGTGCCTCACGAATGCTGCATGATTCCCAGAGGAAATGCTTCTGATGTAAGGGCTGGGATTATCTCCATATTTCAGAAGAGAAGTACAAAGCTCTGAGGCCTAGGGTCTCCACCTTGTAAGTGGAAATGACATTAACGCAGGCAGTCTGAGTGCACGACTTGTGCCCTCGAGCTGGTCCAAGAGCCACCATGCCAGCATCTTCCTTGGCAGCATATCATGACCAAATTCACATTTCAAATCTGTGTTGCTCAGGAGGCTCAAAAAATGTTCAGGCAGGCCGCTCAAGGGTATGGACTGTTTCTAAACAAGGTAACAGAAATTATTTGGCATTCACGTTCACAAGGTGAAAAAAAATCTAAAATCTGATTTGGCCCCTTCCCAGAAGTCTAAGAGTTCAGGAGTTTGCACATTTGAGTGGTACCTGCCATTCTGCTTACTTGGGTTTATTTTTCATAGTTGATGTGTGGTAGCTATGGACTGATGGGTGACTTCACCTTGCAACTCAGAGAAACACCTCCACTCTGAGGCTTCCTCCTCCTTGGTCCTGGTTGTGCCCTTGTGATGCTAAACAAAAGCATTTTGTCCCGTATTTCAATATTCAAAGATGCCGGTGGCCAGTGGCCAGTCTCCAGCCTTCACCTGCCCTAGCTCCTTCATTTCCATGTAGAGGATGAGGAATGAGGCCTTCCTCATCCCACCAAGAGGCTCTTATCAGAGCCCACACACCCACCATCCCCTTATGCATTAACCCCTTGTGATGGTTCATTTCTGTCATCAACTAGATACAATCTAGAACAGCCAGGGAAGAGTTGAAATGATGAATTGTCTAGATTAGGTTGGCATGTGACAGCGCATGTCTGCCAGGGATTACCTAGATGACTTTAATGTAGGTGGGAAGACTCGCCCACTGTGGCACCTCCCCTGGGTGGAGCATCTGGAATTGCTCTTGACTGTGGATGTGACTGGTTTCTTCCAGTTCCTGCTGCCTTGACTTCCTCTAGAGAGAGACTATAATCTGGAATTTTGAGATAAAATAAACCCTTTCTTCCCTAGGTAATAAACCCTTCCTTTTGTCAGAGTGCGTATCCCAGCAACAGGAAACACATTGAATTCACGACCCTTACATTATTGAGAAGGCCTGGAAAGGGACCTAGGAGATGGCATGCCTTGGCCACGGAGTGATGGCTACTCCACTATGGTTGACATCAAATCAGGCAGTCTTTAGAGATGCGGATGTCATTGCTGTGGGCCAGGAGCCATCAGACTGGGGGAACCGTGGGTCTTGCTGATGTGAGGACCTTAGCGGGTCTCTCTGCCCTCACTGTGCACCGGGTCCTCTGTGCTCAATACCAGAGCTCTAAGTCACCCGTTCCCTTGACTCAAATGAAAGTCCCCTCCCTCCCAGTGTGTGGGAAGGTGCCTACTATGGGCCTGTCTTCTGTACCATGTGAGAATGTTACAGAGACCAATGCGATACCTTTCTTTTATTGATGTGAAATTTGTCTAAAAAATAAACCATTTTAAGTGTGTAATTTAGTGCCGTTCAGCACATTCACAACATAGGCCTTAACTGCCATCTCTGTCTAGTTCCAATCATCTTCATCTTCTCGGAGGAAACCCATGCCACAAGCAGTCACTCCCTGTGGCACCCCCCAGGAACTGTCTGCCTCCAGTGGTCTTCTGTCTCTGCAGTTACTGATTCTGGGTATTTCTAGGACATCTGTACCTGGGACCATTTGTATGGGACAGTGTGAGCTCTTTCATTAAATGTGTTTTAGGAATTGTTTCACAGTGTAGTGTGCGTCAGAATTTCATTCTTTTCCGTGGCTGGATAATAGTCCATAGTATGTATAAACCCAAATCCACCCATCCGCTTCTCCATCCACCTTGGATGGATGTTTGAGCAATTTTCACTGTTTGGCCATTGTGAATGATGCTGTGCACACGTATGTGCTTGAGAACCTGCTTTAAATCCTTAGGGCATATGCCTAGTAAAACTGAAGAGTCACGGGAAGTTTTCTGTTTAAGTTTCAGAAAAACTGACAAACTATATGCCGCCTTTTAAAATAGCATCTTCCCTTTGGGACTTTGCTGTGTAACAAAGACGAGGAAACTGGGTAGAAAAGTCCTGGTCTAGACTGAATGATGCCTGGATTATTTTCCTAGTTTTCCATTAACCAGCTGGGTGAGCCTAAGCCAGTCTCTTGCTCTCCTCTGGCTATGGATTCTTCATCTGAAAAGTGGGGGGATTGTTTAAAGTTAAATAGCTTGTATAAAATTAAATAATCTTTGACCTTTTTTTTTTTTTTTTTAACTTTTGGTTGGGGGAAAATGGGTTCCTGAGAATAAAGAAGGTACTTATCGGGCGGCAGAATGTGGTTATCTTGATGTCCTTTATCTATGATGCTGTTAGACTGTGAATTTCAAACATCCCTAACAGCTGGGTTTTTTCCTGCTAATATGTTTCTGATTAACAGATAATTTCTGGCTCCCCACTTCCATCAAGATCCCCAGAATGAATATCGCCCCTTTCCCATCTTTCTGTCGATTGGCAGGTCCTGAGCCAAACATGGTGGTCAGGGAGCCAAACTAAGCCCTCCCATCCCTTCCCTGAAAGAAGGCCATGCCTTCCCTCCACACTGGGGCCCCAGCCAGAAAGTCAGGCTAATCTTTGGAGACATGTGAATGAAAGTTAAGCGTTAGTGGCCTTCCTGAAGGACAGTGTAAGGACCATCCTGGAGAGTTAACTCTTGTGATGCCTCCTAGCCACAGGGTCCGTCCTCGGAAGACAGACTGCCTTCTTCCAGCTCTCCTGCCTTCTTCCAGCTCATTGGCTTCCTGGCATCTGAAATGGAGGGAAGGGATTTTTCCCACCGTTGGCACTCTCCAGCTTGTGCCTTCTTATGTCACCTAGTAGTTTTCTAGAGAAACAGATTCACACACACACACACACACACACACACACACACACACACACACACTGCCCCCTAAAACTTAGGAATCCTCACAGAAGAGGGGAGCTCTTACAATCCAGGAGTGATAGATAATGTCAAGAAAACACTCGCTGTGCTCCGGACACAGCAGAGCAGTTGCAAATGTGAATGTGGCTGTGGTAAAAGACACCCACAAACATCATGACTGTGGGGCAGGGGGAAGGTGAGCACAAAACCACTGCTGGCTGAGGAATGTAATAGCATTCAATAGCTGCCGGGAGAGACGTCAGTTTTCTTCAGTGACGTGACCCTTAGTGGGGTCAGGGCAGCCGAAATCCCAGGAGTAGCTGAGCAGCACAAACAGCTAGGTGGAGTTAATAAAAGGAGGAGGAGGAGGAGGAGGAGGAGGAGGAGGAGGAGGAGGAGAAGGAGAAGAAGAAGAAGAAGAAGAAGAAGAAGAAGAAGAAGAAGAAGAAGAAGAAGACTCAACCTTGTGTAGGCAGTGAATGGAGATGAGACATAGGAGGAGGTGAGGGAGGGCATGAACATGTTCAATCATAGAAGACTTTTTAAAATAATACCGTCTAAGCAACTTCTTTCATTAACTAATTCACTTTTCTTACCCATCCTTATGTCCGTCTGTCACATACTTTGAAGGGCTTATTTGGTACTGGGGTAAATTCCTAAGACTGGAAAATAAGCAAACCTTCCCATTTATGGAGCCTTCAAGTGACTTTTTGGAATGAATACAAAGCCCAGGATGCCATCATGGGAGTAGAAGCGGGTATTCCGGAGCCCCTAAGTAACACTTAGCAAATCCTGATGAAGGAGGCCAAGGTCACACTGTCCTGCTCCAAGGTGAACCTTTCCTAGGCCAGTGGTCCGAGGCCCTTGAGGAGCAGCATGCCAGGTGAGCATGAGAGAGATCAGGCAGGCACATGGTTTGGAAGCCATTAAAGGAAGCTAACGTGAACCTGGGACAATAGTGAGAGGTGACGAGGAGTGGCATGTTTGTATTTGTGCTTTAGAAGCAACAGTTCTGGCCACGGACAGAGAATGAATGGGGGGGTGGGCAGGGGCAGAGATAGGAGCATCAGGACCCCTTAGGGAGCCATGGCAGTCACTCCAGCCTGGAACACTGGTGGTCCAAACCAAGGAGGTGGCCATGGGAAGGGAGGCAGGTAAATGGAGGCCAGATGCGCGCGCGCGCGCGCACGCACGCACGCACACACACACACACACACACACACACACACACACACACACACACACGGAACAGGGGGAGCGGGGACTACTGTTAGGCTAAGTTGCTGAAATGTAAGCCAGAATCCTTCATTCTGGCATGTGGTGGTAGTGACTGGTGATGCTTCCTACTACAGGACCTCAGAATGATGGCTTCATCTCTGAAGAGCTCTTCCCTGGGCCCTGTCTTCTACCTACTTAGATGAATGTGTGGTGTGTGTGTGTGTGTGTGTGTGTGTGTGTGTGTGTGTGTGTGTGTGTGTGTAGTTGATTGTGGCTTCAAGTACCAGCCAAATAAAGCAGGAGTAGCGCTGTGTGTTCTGCTGATACAGATGCTCGCTGAGGAAAGCTGGGGGATTCTGGAGACGCCACATGCAGCCTTTCCCTTTGACTTGGCCTCATGATGCTGCCAGGCTGGAGCAGTTAGGAGCTTCGGGCAGTCTTAGAACTTAAGTCTCAGCTCATCCCTTCTCCTTGGACAGTCCTCCCGCCTCTCCATAAGTCTTGATGAGGACTTATTCCTGTGTCCTTATTCAAACACATCCTGCTCCAGGTGCACTCAGCAGGTGGTCCAGGGAGGCTTTGAGCTGGTACATCTGTCCAGGACCTCTAGGCCAGCGTGTTTTAATGACTCCTTGATGCAGCATTGCCTTTATTCCATACTGGGTCTTAATTATCAGTGTATTTGTCCTTTGAAGATGCCACCAGATGTCTGGGACATCTGGGACAAGTGGCAATGTCCAGAGATGTTTTTTATTGGCAACAGGGCTGGCTGGCTCTACTGACATTGGGTAGGTAGAGACCAGGAGCACTTCCAACATCCTACAATATATAGGACAGTCCCTATGTCATGGATGGTTTCATTCCAAGGCTAGAAACCCTGGTCTAGGAGATTCCCATTCTATGGCTAAGAGGCTCCTTGAGTCTTCTGAGACTCTGGGGGTTGAGTAGAGCAAAACACAAGTTCAAGAGAAACTCACTTGCTGCTGTTTTCTCTCTCCAGCTGAGCACCGTCTGGAAAGCCCACGTAGAGCGGCACAAGGCATCGAGAGCCCGTGGGCTGGGCAGCTGGGAGCAAGGCCCGGTGCTGAGGATGGACAGGCAGCAGGCACCACCCTGGGTCCACATAGCCCTCATCCTCTTCCTCCTCAGCCTCGGAGAGGCCATTGAGATTCCGATGGATCGTGAGTTCTGTGCCGCCTCTGTCCATTTTACCCCTGATAGTGGAGGGATAGTGTTGAGGAGAGAGGTCAGGGAGGCGAGGGGGTGAGGGGCTGATGGTGAATTCCAGAGTGAGTGGTGGGGTGGCCTTCCTAGTCTCTAACTTGATACACCCAGAGCTGATACTCGGTCTTGGGAGAGGATTGGCAAGGACATTATCTTTGTAAAAGACACAACCACATGAGATGTGAAGCCAGAGCATGTTACCATGGGAGAGCTGGGCACGGGTTCTTCCTGTCCCAGCATTCCCTCAGAGCTATCCAAATACGGAACTCATTTCTGCTCCTGATGGCAGAGCCCTGTCTGAACCTGACACGCTGGGCTGATGTCTGGTTCTCTAGTCACCCTCTCTGGAACTGTGTTCACTGGTGGCTGTCGATTGGCTCCTTGTTCCTCGGCCCTGTTTGTAAACATACACCTCTTTGCACAGTTTTGACACGTGTGCCGGATATCTTAGCATCCTAGTACTAAGGTGCAGGCACAGCACCTCTGCCCCAGCCCTCTGCCTCAAGGAATTCATGGAGTCCATGTGATGCCAAGATAGACTTGGACTCTCTCCACTTAACAGATGGCTGAAGGAGGTGGGAGGTGAAGATGGCCTCCAAGAAGGCCCCACAGAGCTCTAAAGCCAGACCTCCTCCACTCCAATCACAGCTACCCAAGAGGAGTCTGCACTTCTAGATGACAGAGGCCAGTAATAACGAGGAATTGATCCCAGAAGCAAGCTGGCCAAGACCACTGCTGCCCGAGTATACCAGAGTATCTATACATGGAAGGAGGGAGAGAGGGGAGCTGTGGGACCAGCGTTCCCATGGTGACCATCTGTGGTGGGCTCAAGGAGAGTCTCATTAACAGCCAGGCAGACAGTCTAATAATCGGCGTGATAAAGGCGTGTCCCTGGAGAGGAGGGTGCCGAGGAAATTAGGTTAGCGGCGAGAACACGGTGAAGGCTCATTTCTCCTCCTCCACTTCTCACTCACCTGCCATTAGAGACACAGGGCTGGTGGGGGAGGGGCTCCTGCAGCATGAACTCAGGAATAGATGGTTAGGGCTTCTGTATTGAAAATAGGGATGTCTAAGCTCTACTGGAGACGGGGATATAACAGGAAACCCATGCACTTGCCTGAGGCAGAAGGCTGAGGACCGTAACTTCCTCTCCACTGACCCCCCCCCTCATCCCAGCATCCTGGAGGAGGTCAGGGAGGACGCATCCTTTCGTGTGGTCTACACAGACCAGGCCATTCCTTGCTTAGGGTCACACCTGTCATGGTGATAAAGGCAGAAAGGAATCGGGTCTTTTGACTCTGCTAGGGTACGATGGTCCTGCTTCCTTTTAGTCCTTGGACCTTGCTGGAATTGCAACTGCCCTAGGCCAGACAGAGTCCTCAGGGTGGTGATGATCTCACACATGTGAGATCTCACAGGAAATCTGGATGTCTGTCGGTGCCATCCTTCGCTGACAGGTTAGGGAGCCAGGGAAGAGGCGGAGTCAGCACCTGACAGTGGCAGCGTCCTGAGAGGATGTCTCTACCGCATGGCTGTCGTTGCTTCAGGCTGTGTCAGGATGGACGCCCTATAAAGCACCGCACCTCCCTAGTTGCTGCAGGCCAATTTCAACAGCTCTTCCGCAGAAGCTGAACTCAGAACAATGGCGCAGCAAGGACAAGGATTTCCTCAGCAAATTTCTCCCCTCCCACGTTCCCGGAGCCTACCTGCCATCTGGGCTTGGGACAAGTCAGGTGTTCCTGACTCACCCCCTTTGCTGGTACAGTGGGGCTAAGGGGATGGAACTAGAGACTGCCCTGCCTGGTGTCTCACTCACTTGCCCCTCCAGGGCATTCTCTGTACCTCTGGGGCAGGGGCACTGCTTCCACTCTGGCGCTTGGCACAGCAGCTTTCTAGAGCAGTGCCCTGGATGGCTGCACAATCCCTTATTGACATGCCCGGCCTCTGGCTCCATTGCCTTGCCAGTGAAGTCACATGCCACCTCCCTCCCATTAGCCCAGAGGAGAACAGCATGACCTTAAAATAAAAAAAATAAATAAATAAAACAATTAAAAAAAATAAAAAGGAATGGGTCACCTCATCAGCCAGAATGGCCTTGCCAAAAAGTGAGTCTTCTGGAAGCTTGCGAGTACTTCCATTCTCCTTCCACTCAAGAGGATTCAGAATTTCCTCCTAGGAGCCCACAGAAGAGGACAGCGGAATGGAGAGATGTTCCTCCCCACCCTCATATGGGATGGCCTCAGTAACACGCCCACCCCACATCCTCCATCCTCCCAGGATGGAGCCCAGAGATCAACTAACTACCAGAGCCCAGGAAGAAAAGAGAGGCCCGGAGGCAGAGCCCTGGAGCCAGGACAGGCTCACCCTCACCGAGATAGATTACGGGGCCATTTTCTCCTTCTTGGACACCAAAAGAACAAACTCATTCTCTGATATCGTCACACAGCAAGTTCTGTGAAAGGAAAGAGGAGCGTGTGGTGAGGTGACAGAGAAGAGCAATGTTGTCCTTGACAGACAGGTTGTCCCCATTAGCCTCTCTCCATTGCAGCTTGTCTTCTGGCTTGCTTCTGCCCCTGCAATAAATCCCTTGGGAGCAGGGTGGTGACTGAGATGTCATTGTCCCACTAGGCAAGGAGATGCTCAAGAAGCCCTCACCCAGGTGGGGCTAGGGTCAGCAATCAGCCGGTTCGAGGCTGACTTGGGAATCTCTACTCGATGAAGCATCTCCACCTGTCCTTGTCTGCAATGTCAAGGACAACGGTGTCATGGGGCCTGTACCCACTAAGGATGGGTTTTTAAAGCTCTGCAGCAACCTCTGGGGAAGCTAGTATACATTCTGTCTCCGAAGCCAGCTTCTACAGGACCGCCCCTCCTTGAATTCAAGATGCTGGTGGAAGGGGCCCAGAGCCTGGGAGCAGGGTACATGAGGACCAAGAGGCTTCACTGTGTCCTGAAATGAAGCCAGAGCCCAGCCAGTGGTCAAAAGGAATGCGCTTAAGGGCCGGTCCTAGCTGTCTGGAGACTGGCCCTCTCCACTCCCGTGTCTCCTCCTGTGTGAGCCCCACTGGCTTTGGGTCTTTATGGACTTCCTGTTCTTGGCAGGAAAGCTAGATACAGGGGGAAGTGCTGCGTGCAGAGCCTGCATGCAGAGCCCATGTGCAGAGCTGCATGCCTTTCTTCTTGGGCTTTTCATTCCTTTGTTTCCAGCCCAGGTGGACCCAGACAAGCACAAAGCAGAATGTCCCTTCACTGCCCTGAGGGCCACACCACCTTGCTCATGGAACCCTTCTAAAGGCCATACCATGGAGACTTTCCCTTGCTAACAGCCTGCATGGTGGCCTGCTCATTCCTGCCACACAACATCCCTTCTCCATGTCCTTTTCTCTGCTTCTGTGACTCTCTTGGGCCTAGGTGAGCCCTGGCTCTGCAGGCTGCCCTCTCTGAGCCTGCACTTCCTCCTCCAAGTCTCTTCATTCTGGTGGGAAGACATCAAGGTCACCATGACTCTGTCCCAAAGCCCCCTACCTCCTGCTCTCCCCAACAGCACTCACTCTGAAAAAGGCAGCCCACGGTGCCCGTGCATATGTGATCCCTGAACCAGCGTGACATGAGGATGTCATGTTGCTTCCTTGTGGTATTATAAGAAAAGACACCGAAGAGTCCTAGAGACATCTTTTGTCTTTTCTCCACATCTGTTTGCACCAAGGCTTGGTTTCCATGTCTTTCCACTGTGCTACCCAGGGCACAGTTCCTAGGCCCCAGCACCATCAAGGCCTTTGTCAGAAATGTAGGACTTGGAATGGATGTGGTTCCGTAGTAGAGCACTTGCCTGGGTTCCACCCCCCAGCATTGAAGGAAAGCAACAAAGTGAGTCCAAGCTCTCCAGCAGGCCATCCCAGCCAGAGCCTGCATCTTCTCTAGCTGCAGTGATTCGTCTGCTGGGTAGAGCGTGGGAAGCAGGAGCACACCTGTGCACGGCCTGTGTGCTCGGGCGCGGCTGGTGAGGATGTGTGCTACCTACCTCTTTGTCCCATTTGTGGAAGACCCAAGAAGGAGTAGTGGACTCGGCCACATGCCGGGATCCTGTCAGCCAGGAACAGGACTTTTATAGAACGTGTTTTTGTGTATGAGAGAAACAATATAATAAAGGAATGGGATACTGGGCCCTCAGCGCTTCTGTACGTTAGGCCTCTGTCCCTTACAGGTAGTTGAAGTCCACTCATCTCCTGGTTCCCCAGCATCTCCATGCTGACCCTGTGCACCAAGGCTCCCACATCCCTCAATGGTATCAGATACCAGGAAGCATCGGAAGGGTCCCTTTCAGGCAGCGTTATCATTTGGGGACATTTGGACATCCCTGGTGGCATCTCCATTGGTTACTGGTCCTACCCTACTGTGTAGTCTCGGTCTCCCTGGTGATACATCTTTTCCATGAAGTATTTGCTGGTTCTGTTCTCCAACCTTGCCTGGCTCTTCTGCCAAGTTCCGCATCTGGGGGAAAACCTCACTGTTCCCATGTTTCCCCACCCCAACCCTGTATGCCAGGGCAAGAGGATGCCCTACAGTTAGCTGGTCAATTGTGTGCAATAACAGTGTTCTCCTTCTCTTCCCTTCTCAATGCTAACCCACTGGAACTAACAGCAAGCATTCAGAATGAGCGTAAGTGCCCCGTGTGCCTCCATGCCCTTGAGCCTCTGGGAGGTTGGAGGGAGGGAGGAGGGGCTGGGAAAAGGCCAGCTGAGGAAACAGGGCTTGAAATCAGTGGCCTCTTCCTCGCCTGCGGGTGCTGCTCAAGCCTAGAGCCCTATCATGAGTCCTTTTGCCTATGGAAGATGATGTCCCCAGGACAGGGGGTTGGGTAGGTGGTCAGAGGAAGGTCTATGGACGGCAGCTGGGATACTTCACAGCTACTCAGCTCCTTCATCCACTGGTGGCTGGCAGTGTACCCCTGGGCAGAACACCAGCTCGCTGGTACACAGGGAAGCCCTTGAGAAGCTCTAAGGGACTGAAGCCTCTTTGGCTCCAGCCTCAGCCGTCTGGCCGTCTATTGAGGCTCCTCAGAACCATCACAGCACTACGTTCTGCAGTCTTAGCTGGTTTTGTTCCTGTATCGATTCAGCACACATGTAACAGGATCTGTTGTGCCCTGTGCAATGTGCTGGGCACTGGTGTATGAGCCTGGATGAAAACAAAGCCTTGTTTTCAGTTGCTCAGAGGGAGATTGGACCTTCTTAAAGGGGTTCCTATGCTCCACCTTTGACATCCACCCCCATCCTGAAACCCTGTTTGAGAAGCTGCATCTTTGGAACAGGGTACCACTCATGCCTGCTTGCTTGCCTTGCCTGCTTGCCCCGGTGGCTCCTGGTGTTCTTGACTTCAGCTACTCCCTAAACCAAGTTTGGGGCAGGTCCTTGCAGTTCTGACCCTCGCCACATGTGTCCTGTTGCAGTGACCCAGCCCCCAACTATCACCAAGCAGTCAGTGAAGGACCACATCGTGGACCCCCGTGATAACATCCTGATTGAATGTGAAGCTAAAGGGAACCCTGCCCCCAGGTGAGTGGAGGGGAGGGACCTGAAAAGTCACCGTTGACCTGGCCCACTTCTCGGTCATACTTATGGCAAGTAAACTGAAAAGTTTGGTGCACAGCTTGAGAGATGGCTCGATGGTTACCAGTGAGTGCTGCACTTGCAGAGGACCTGAGCTCAATCTCGAGCATCCTCGTCACCTGTAACTCCAGCTCCAGGAGCATCTACTACACCTCACCTCCACAGGCAGTCGATGCACATACCCCCCCACACCCACACATAACCCCCACATACCCTTTCCACACACATACCCCCCACATCCACACACACCCAAATAACCCCCACATACCCTTTCCACACACATACCCCGACACATCTCAGCACATACCCCTCTATACCCACACATACCCCTACACATACTCCCATACATAACCCAAGGTAAAACAGATCTCTTTTAAAAATGTCTGGTTCATCCATCCAAACAATATCCATTGACATTTACCAGGTGCCACACAGGAGGGCCAGCTTGTGAGAAGCAGATGTGAAGTGGCCACGTGGCTCAAAACAGCTGTGCAGAGATATTACTGTGTGGTCATGAGTAAATTGCTTTAGAGCTCTAAGCCTCCATTGCGTCTTCTAGAAAAAAAAAAAAAAAAAAAAAACAGAACTGCCCTTGTATTTATGGGATTTTTACCTATTTTTGCAAAGCAGGAAATTTACCTCATAAGGAAACCAGAATGAAGACGTTAAAATGCTTGTTTCTGTTGCAGTGAAACCCTGGATTCTCGGTGTGTATCCCAGGCTGACCTCAAATGCATCACTCTCCTGCCTCAGTCTCCCTTCCTAAGTACTAGGGTTACAGGTGTGTGCCACTAGACACAGCTCGATGTTCTGTTCAGACTTGTGGTGTAATACGCTGTGCTGCCCTGTGTGGCCATCATCCACCCATGTTCAGCTTCCAGGAAGTCCCTCTTCCTAGCTAACTCAAGGCTTTCATTCTGAGCTTGTGTTTGCTTGTCTCTAATTCGAGGCCAGTAGACAGGAAGGAGAAACCTGTCCTAGCCAGACTTTCTTGTGCTGTTATGTGATCTGATTCATCCGCCCTTCTTCCTCTGTGGCAGGACCAGTGTCTTCCTGAGGAGAGAGGATGATTTTAAACACCCTTCCTACCAGTCACCAGCTTGGCTGAACCAGGGTTTAGACCCACTCCTTGGCCACCAAGACTAGATCCATTTCTGCCTGGCAAAGTGAAGATGTTATATAATATGTTCCATTTTCAAACAGTGGCAGCGTGTGTCCAGCATCAGGGAGGCAATGCAGAGTGGAAGTTCACTCTGGGTTCATGTGAGACAGTCAAACCAAGAATGATGCACCCAGAACCAGCAGGGATTCCCTCATCCCAAGTGGGAGTCACCCTATAAGGCCAGTCAGAACACTAGTGACCATGCCTCTAAGACTGGTCTTTTCCACATGGATCTTCTGTGGGGACGAGGACTCTAAGCAGCCATTCTTGCACCTTGCTGTGTCTGTACCACAACAGAATGGGGAGCCAAGAATGTGTGCAGCTGGCTGTTACATCCTTCCAGGACAAGCTGAGAATATGATGATGATGATGATGGTGGTGGTGGTGGTGGTGGTGGTGATGCCTTCATGCTTCCTCCTCCTCTTCCCCTTCCTCCTTTTTCAATATGAAGGGTGGAACTTAGATTCTTGTACATGCTAGGCAAGTGCTCTGCTGCTGAGTCCTCCACCTGCCAGGCCCAGGAGGATAGTTTAGGCTCTTTCCAGCTCTATGTCATTAGCCTGCCAGTTCATCCAAAGCTGCCCTTCCATGGTCCCCATGCTGCTGTTCCATGATCCCCATGAAGCACTTGTCAACCAAGGAACAGGTAGCCTCTGCCATCCATGCGGTCCTCAGAGCAAATGATACTAATAAGGTGTGGCAGAGCAGAGAGGTGGCACCTTGGCACATGCGGGTTGGTGAAATAAAGAGTTTGCATTCCTAGGAGGAGCCCAGGAATGTCACTAGGTAAAGAAAGCAGCTGACTCTGTTTTTTAAGAAACCACTGTCTGTCCCTGTTGTTGGTCGTTTTTCACTCTTTTGCTCTTTTTTTTTTGGGGGGGGAGCTCTCCACCCAGCTCCCAAATGAGTCACACACAGAGGCTTATTCTTAATTATAAATGCCTGGCCTTAGCTTGGCTTGTTTCTTGCCAGCTTATGTTAACTTAAATTATTCTGTTTACCTTTTTGCCTCTGGGCTTTTTCCTTTTCTTGCTTCTGTAATCTTACTTTCACTCTTACTCCGTGGCTGGCTGTGTGGCTGTGTGGCTGTGTGGCTGTGTGGCTGTGTGGCTGTGTGGCTGTGTGGCTAGGCGGCTGGCCCCTGATGTCCTCCTCTCCTTGTTCCTGGTCCTCTTCCTTTCTTCCCAGATTTCTCCTTCTATTTATTCTCTCTCTGCCTGTGAGCCCTGCCTTGTTATTGGCTGTTCAGCTTTTTATTAGACCAATCAGGTGTTTTAGACAGACAACGTATCACAGCTTCACAGAGTTAAACAAATGCAGTATAAAAGAATGCTACACGTCTTTACATCATTAAACAAATGTTCTATGGCATCAACAAATGTAACACATCTTAAAATAATGTTCTACAACATATCCCTGAGTTAGGTGCTCACAGGAACAGAACCCACTGGAGAAGCAGGGTACCTACTACTCATAGCCAGCCTTAACTAGTAACGGCTCTCACAGTGTGTACAGTCCCAGCAAGCATGACCTGGGCCTTTGCATTCTCCCAAGCATGTCAGGTGGCTGTGCCCAGCCAGGACTGGGTCCACTGGCATAGAGGTGGGGTGATGGAATAGAAGTCTTCCACAGAGCCGGGCACTAGGAACTGACCTATTCCAGCCCTCACATACGGTTGACCTAGCCCCTGTCATTCACAGCTTTCACTGGACTCGAAACAGCAGGTTCTTCAATATTGCCAAGGACCCACGGGTGTCCATGCGAAGGAGGTCTGGGACCTTGGTGATTGACTTCCGCAGTGGTGGACGACCTGAGGAATATGAAGGGGAATACCAGTGCTTCGCACGAAACAAATTCGGCACTGCACTTAGCAACCGGATCCGCCTGCAGGTGTCCAGTGAGTGCCAGGGACGGGGCTGGCTCCCTGGTGTGGAGGGGGCGTGGAGGGGGCCCTGTCCTCTTCCACCCCAGAAAGATTCCTGGAAAGAAACCTTCCAGACTGGCCGGTACACCCTTACCAGCTACTCTGAGCACCGGAGAAGGGGAGAGGAGAGGCCGTCTGAAGAGCATCCAATGTCACAAAAAGCTCCTCCCTCCTTTCAAGACCACCCTCTATGTCCTCTCTCTTGCCTCCCCGACTCTCCCATTTCCCCTTCTCTGGAGCCTGCCAAGCTCTGGCCATGGGCTTCACTTCACCCTCCTCTGTTTCTCCTCAGAATCTCCCCTGTGGCCCAAGGAAAACCTGGACCCCGTCGTGGTTCAAGAGGGCGCCCCCCTGACCCTGCAGTGCAACCCTCCCCCTGGCCTCCCATCCCCGGTCATCTTCTGGATGAGCAGCTGTACGTATGGAAGCCTGGCCTCACCGGGAGCCCAGCTCCAGGGATGATGCGGTGGGTGGGTTGAATGGGAGGTACAGCGGTTAATATTAACTGTGAACTTGACAGGCTCTCAAATGATCTTGGGGACAAATCCCCGTCTGTAAGGGATTTCTAGGTAGGTTAATTAAAATGAAAAAAACAAAAACAAAAACAAAAACCCACGCACCCAAAATATAGGTGGTAACCATTTTATGGGCTGGGATCCCGGATGAAGTAAAAAGGAGACCGCAAGCCGACAGCAGCCTGCGTCTCTGCTCCCTGACTGTGGATGCTATATGACCAGCTGCCTCACGCTTCTGCCAACAAGCCTTCCCCACCGTGGCGGACTTGCCCTGGATCTTTAAGCTGAAACAAAAGACATAACAACAACAACAATAACAACAACAGACCCCTTGTGAGAAGCAGATATGAAGTGGTCACGTGGTGCAAAACAGCTGTGCAGAGAGGCTGATATTACTGTGTGGTCATGAACAAGGTGCTTCAAAGCCCTGAGCCTCTAGCTGGGTGGAGGTGGCACATGCCTTTAATCCCAGAACTGGGGTGGGGCGAGGAGGCAGGCAGGTGGATCTCTGTGAGTTTGAGGCCAGTCTGATGTACAAAGTAAATTTCAGGATAGCCAAGGCTGCACAAAAAACAAACAAACAAAAAAAAAACCCAACAACCTGTCTCCAAAACAGCTCTGAGCCTCTTCTGGAAAAAAATAGAACCACCATCTGTGTGTGCGTGAGGGAGGTGGGGTAGAGGTAAGGAGTGTTCAGAGCGGGGCCACACGCGCAGGAAGTCCTTGGTGCCTGCCTGATAAAGGTGAAGAATAACAAAAAAGAAGAAAGCAAGTCTTTTCAAGAGGATAACCTGGGCTAACAGTCTTGTTTCATCTTGGATCCATCTGGTTTTGCTCCAGTCCCCACCCTTGGAAGCCGGGAAGGGAGCTGGAGACTGACATTTTCCATAGGTGGTGAATGGAGATAAGAGTGTGGGTAGGCGACCAGGTAACAGCACCCAGAGATTGTCCTGGATCCGTTGTGGACCGTTGCTCACCCAGCTCTGCAAAGACCGGGTTTTTTCATGTTTTTGATTAAAATAATAGGGAGCATTGACAGAGGAGAGATAGCCCTCACTGCCCTCCACCCTGGCCCTGCCCTTGTCCTCTGGCTCTCTGGCTCTCACTCCCTGCCCATCTCCCCGGACTTCCCTCCCCTCTCCGTTTATGCCCACCTATCTGTCTCTGCTGTCCCTCATTCTGTTCCTCCCTCCCCATCCATCTAGCCACCCATCTGTCTAGCCACCCATCCATTATCCTATACATCCATCTACCTCCCTGCCTACCGTCCATCAGTCCATCTACCCTGACTGTCCAGACTGTTTCCGATGAGGCTGTGCAGGGAGGCAGTACAGCCAGGAGAGGGTGGCTTTGTACAGTCATTGTCCCTCTCTGCCTCCTCACAGCTGTGGGGAAGGATGCCTGGCTGTCTGTGGGTGGGTTAGTTTGGACCCTCTTCTCTCACCTATTACATCCTATTTGTCGCTGAGTTAGGTCCATGGCCCTTCTTGAGCGGCTCTTATGACCCTCTTACTTCTGTCCTCACTCTCCTCAGGCAGGGCCCTGTTAGCTTCCACCTGGTTTAAATCTCATTCATAACAGGTCTTCTTAGGCTTTAAGAACGGGACCAGGTAGCCTCGTTTGAATGCTCTCACTGGTTCCTCTCTTGCTTCAGGACAGGCCCAGACTCCTTTACCAGGGACAGTCTCCTCCAGGACCCAGTTCCTCTGCCTCTCCAGCCCTTCCCCTTCAGCCCTACACCCTTCAGCCATAGGCTAGACCATGCCATGTCAGCCTCAGACACACTCCTCTAGCTTCTCAGGACCTTGCAGCATCTCCCTCTTTTGTGCCTGACACAGGCATGCAGACCTCAGGCTTCTGCTGAGGACTCCCGAGTGGACAAGGTCCCTTCTGCCGCCCCGCCCTTCCTCCCCAGTGCGTTCTCCTCTCCACACCACCTCTTCCTTCTGTCCTGTTACACTGAAGGCTTGCCTTCCTTTCACCAGCCACTAGAACATGTGACCTGGCACACAGTAGGCCCTCAGCAGATCTTTGAGGGGTGATATGAAGAAGCCTCTGTGGGAACAGGAAGTAGATCAGCCTGAAGTGTAGGTCAACAGACCTGACAGCTTGAAGCGCTGGCCCTGAATGTTAGCACCAGTTTCTGAAAAATACAGCGACGTCACATCCTCAGCCACTCCTATGAGGCCGTTCATCCTCAGTCCTGTATCTTACCATCTCTAAAACTGGAAGAGCTCTTAAAATCGACAGTGTGCATCATCAGTCGGCCTATATCTGACAATTATAATTGTCGACAAAATAAAAGTCCCTATTATAGTTGATGATGGCTAAATTTTGACATAAATGCAACAAGGCCAAGTTCAGAAGTACTTAACACACTATTGAGAGCCCCGTGTGCTCTGGCACCAGCTGGGTACCGAGGTGTGAGGATGAAGGAGATACTGGTTGTTGCCTGCACCATGTTCCCTGTGCTTCGTATGCACTTGACCCCTGACTCGAGGAGCAAGCAAAGGCTTGTGCTCTCTCCCTCTGGCCTTGAGGTCAGTCAGGTTGTGGCATGAACTGAAATTAGAAAAATGTGGTCACAGAAGCTGGGCAAAGGGAACATGTCCATCTGAGTACATTTAAATGTACCCCTTGGATGTATTCAGCCCTTCACTTTGCTATAAGGAGTGGACACATCCTGCTGTAGAATTGGGAGGAGTTGACCAAATGGTAGCAAACTCCAGCCCCCATCTGGTCTCCTAGACAGCAGAGCCGATTATCATTGAGTCAGTCTGCTAACCTGTCACCCCTCTGTTTCCCCGCAGCCATGGAGCCCATCACTCAGGACAAGCGTGTCTCCCAGGGCCATAATGGGGACCTATACTTCTCCAACGTCATGCTGCAGGACATGCAGACTGACTACAGCTGCAACGCACGCTTCCACTTCACCCACACCATCCAACAGAAGAACCCTTTCACCCTCAAGGTCCTTACCAGTAAGTGCAGGCCCTGCTCAGGGCTGGGGGCCACGGGATGCAGGCCCTAAGCCCACACACACATATGCGTACCTGTGGCTGGCCCAGAATCCTCTCTGGCTCATGGTGCCTGAGCCACTGCCGCTGCCCTGTGCAGCATCTCTGGATGCAGAAGTCTCAGGTCAAACTTGGTCCTATGCTAAGCCAGGGCTTGCATTTTGGTTGGAATCAGGGTCACATACCAAGGTCCAGCCCTGTCTTACCTCAGCAGGTTTGGGCTCTCTGGAGCCCTCAGCTCTCATTCAAATGCTCCTGGAGTTTGAGATGACTTTAAGTGACCATCAAATAGAAATCCCTATGGTACACTCGGCTTATTCCTTTTATTTCTAGTCATTGGTTGCATTTGTTTCTAGAAGAAAGCTGGTGCAGAAGATACCAGGACCAGCGGACACGCAGGAACAAATTGCGTTTCGTTCTGTAATATGTATTTGCTGAGCCACAGGGATATGTTGTCCATAAACTACAGGTTTATGATTCACTTCGTGAGGGTTCACTTTTATCCCCTGATTGTTTTTGGCTAATACAAAAGCAAATTAGCATTGCCTGGGCCACTACAGTGGCCCTCTCCAGGGGCACGCCAGGACAAGTCAGGCAGGAGTTTCAGCTACAGACCTCAGCTTGTTCAAGATGTCGCCTGAGTTTGTTTACAACCTGGACATGGACCTTCTAAAGAGTCTCGAATCTGCCTGGCTCGTGCTATGAATGCCATTGTCAGCGATGTGCTGTGGATGGTGAGGAGAGTGAGGATGCTGTGCCAGGAGTACCACAGGTCAAAATGAGGCTGAACCTTGGCTGCCCAAGACCTACCTCCAGGGGCTGACACTGCCCTGGGCAATGCCTTGGGTGGACTTGTTCAGCACGGGCAGAGACCTCTTCGGTCTGTGCTGGTGATGGGCAGGTGTACTACAGCATCAACAGAGCCTTATCCCTCTCCTCAGGATGGAGCAGCCGCCCCTCAGGAGAAGCTTCCTCTTATTTACTTCTCAGGGTTTCGTCCTCCTTTTTTCCTTTCATTTTCTTCTCCTTTTCACTTTTCCCTCTGTTCTTTCTCCCTCTTCCTCACTTTCCTTTCTTGCTAGTCTTCCCCTCTAGAGGCTACCTGCCTCCTGCTCTGTGATATGCCTTTGCCAGTGGGTGTTGTCTCCCATGACAGGACAGACAGCCCCGGCATTGCTGGAGCCCCAGCAAGAAGCCCTGCCTGATGCTGCAGAGGCCCTGGTTTTCTGACTCCTGAACCCAACCCCAGGAGACCCCCGGGGAAGGAAGTTGATCCTCCTGCGGGGCCTCCTCAGATGACTTCAGGTGGCTATCTGCCAGCCGGCTGAATGAAGGAGGACAGTGTGGTCTGCCCAGGCCCTCTGCGTGACCTCATCCAGGCCAGGGCTGGAGGAGGAGGAGGAGGAGAGCGGTCGGGAGGAGGAGGACCCTGCACAGCCTTCACATCCCCCTAGAAAGGGTGCCTCTGGGAGTCAGCCTGCGGCTAAGGGCCGGAGCCAGGTGTCATGCTGTTCTGGGCAGAGTCTGGGAGCATGTTCAGGTTAAATGACACTAGCGATGGAACTTTCCAGAAGCATCCTTTTCTCTAGAGGATGTAAGGGATGCTTGTCTCTGCTTCACTCTGAGTTGCCCGTCCCATTAGAAACTCTCTCTTCCCAGTGACAAGAACCCCTCTTGGTAACCTGAACAGAACCCTGCCAGCCTCCTGGAGTCCTCCCAAGAGCAGCTCTGGCTGGAAGCAAGTTCTGGGCATCTGAGCCAGTCTAGAATTGGGCACAGTTTCTTAAAATAGCACAGTTGGGCTCTGTTGACTTTCCTGTCTAGAAAGGGCACAGGCTTTCTTTACCTCCTTCAGAACCAGAACCAGGTCTGGATGGGAGGCCAAGCAGTCTGCCTGTATTCTGCCTTTGGGGACAAAAATCAGTCTCATTACACTGTTTTTATTAGTTGCATCAAAGGAAGGGGAGAAAGATACACACATGTATTTGCACGTGTATGTATATAACAAAATACCAGGCAACCTAAAAATCATTTTAAACTTGTTTTAGGATGAAGTAAAAGATAACCAGGAGAGTCAGGCCAATAAAGACCCATCTGTGACTTTGTCCATAGTGTGACGGGCACAAGGTCTCTACTGCTGCCGTAAGAAGCACCCTGGTTAGGGAGGAGGGGATCTGCCAGGGCAGACAATGGAGTGCACTCTACTCTCCCTGCTAGTGTCAGAAGGCATTCCTCAAGGACAGAATCTCCCTGGATCTCTTCCACATGTTGCCAAAGCTCCAGAGAGGTTGGCTGGGCACAGGGTCTTTCCCCAGAAGAGAGAAAGTCCCTGTTCCACCTGGTACCGGAAGGGCCCCTTCCTGCTGGAGCCTGCCACTGTGCTCCCCCAGGGGATGGACATTCTCTCCTAAGCACTACATCAGCATCCACTACCTGGTACCACCACCTCCCCCTTCATTCCGCTGTGGACCAGTTCCCATCTTCCAGCCAGGAGCATCCAAACTGACTTCCAAAGCAGCAAGGTCTTTCTCAGCCAGCCCCACAGTGAGGAGAAGCAGTTCTAAGAGTCAAAATCTTCCCATTGCTGGCTGTAAAGCAGATTGGGGGTGCAATTCAATGCCAGGCCCAGGGAAGAATTTGCATACCCTCTTATAATTACTTGTGATGGGATTTGATCTGTCTTTAAATATACAAATGTTCTAACACAGCCACTGTCCTCCCCTGGAAGTTGGACTGTGTCTTGGCTCTCCGGGTTATCAACTTGGATCCCCCTCTCACACACACCCCCGTGGGTACTGTCAGAACGTGAACCCTCAAGGTTATAGGTAGAGAGTGAAAAGCTACTTAAGTAGAGTGGTATGTTTATGTTCTAAAATGTCTTCACTGAAGACTGAAGGACCAAGGGCTTTAGTCACCTGACATTGGAAGGGCAGCCACTGATCTTGCTTTTGAAAGAAAGTCCCTGCCAGGCGGCGATGACACACGTCTTTAATCCCAGCACTTGGGAGGCAGAGACAGGTGGATCTCTGTGAGTTCAAGGCCAGCCTGGTCCACAGATTGAGCTCCAGGGCAGGATTTAAAGCTACAGGGAAACTCTGTCTTGGGGGGGCGGGGGGGGGGGGAGGAAAAGAAAGTCCCTGTCCCCGTGCTGTTGAGAGAGCTCCAGATCTCAGATGTAGGGTTCATCCCCTCATCTTCTTGCCCTGACTCAGACTCCCCTTCAGGAACCTCCACCAGGGTCTCCCAGCAGATGTCTGGCAGGGTCTACAGTGATGCCCACCTGGTCAGATTAGAATGCTCTTCTTGCCGGGCACTGCAAAAGGGCCCTCTGTTCCTCTCTGCTGATGCCTGTCTTACTGTATGTACACACACACACACACACACACACACACACACACACACACACACACACGTACCCCTACCCCTGCAGCCAGGCGGGGCTTTGCTGTCCTCTGCGGGTCTCACTAACACTCCTTTTTCTCTAGCTGGTCTGACGTGGAGTCCTGGGACTGGGGAGAAACTGGTTCAGAACCAGCCACGAGCCGCTACAAAATACTAATCCTTCCCTCATTTGTTCAAAATAGCGACGTGCCAAGCAGAGTTCGAGCCTCATTTCGTTACCTCCAAAATAACCTCGTTTTATTGTTGCCTTCTTTCGCAGGATTTAACCGTTTCGTTTCCCTTTGAGCTGTTTTGTGTTGCCTGTCCTCTACCAAGTGCGTTCCTATTCCGCGTGCACCATTTTCCTTTGGCAAAACCCCACTGGCGCTCTCCTTGGTTGCGATGTGGCTTTGCATTTCTGTTCTCTTCCTCCTCGTGTTTGCGCCCGCAGCTGCTCTGGGCCTCCCTGTTTGCTCACCCTCTTTTGTTTATTGCAGACAACCCCTATAATGACTCGTCCTTAAGAAACCACCCTGACATATACAGTGGTGAGTCCGGGGAGTAACTTCTCCTGCCCTACCTAATCCACTTCGGCTAACTTGAACTGATACCGTGACATTAACCCCTGCTGGGTGGCAGAGTGGACAGCTGGCCAGGCAAGGTGCCGAAGGGACACCTCAGGACACTGCCCACCTGGAACAAGGTGGCCAGGGCAGGAGTTTGGGGTGGTTCATATCGGAAGTGTCTCCTCCTTGTCCTTCCCATGTGCGAGTCTCAAAACTACCTTCTAAGAATTTAGCAAATTAAACAGAGTAGGTCTCCATAGAGGACTCAGCAGAGACTTAAGGATCAGCGACAGATGGATGGAAATTGGACTTTTGCATCCCTGTGTCCAAATTATCTGAGAAACAACTTGAGAGATCAGAGTTTTACATCAGTTTACAGTTTCAGAGCGTTTTGGTCCTTCATGGCGGGGAAGCAGGCACTGTAGCTTAGTTCACTATTGGCAGGAGTATATGTAGAGACTGTTCACATCACAGCAGACTAGGAAGCAGAGAGCAAGGCAAAAACCAAGTGTCAGATGTCCTTCAAAGGCCCACCTCTAGTTACCTACTCTTACCAGCTAGACCTCATCTCCTGAACGTTTCACCTGCCCTTAAAACAGCACCGTGAGCTGGGGAACAAGCATGGACAAGGGCAGGGGTACATTTCAGACTTAACCGTAACAGATGATGTTTGATAATGGAGTCCACAGTTAGGAGGTGTAAAGAACTCAGACAGCTTTCACTGAGTTAACTCTTCAGGGTCTGGGTGTGAATTGCCTGCTTTGTACCTACACTTCCTGAGAGTATTGCATCTCAGCCAGGTCCCATATGTCTTTAAAGTTTTTTTCTAGAGGGCTGGGCTTAGCACTTAGGAGCTCCAACTGCTCTTGCAGAGAATCCTGATTTAATTCCCAGCATCTACATGGTGACTTAGAACCATCTTTAACTCCAGTCTCAGAGACTCCGACACCCTCTTCTGGTCTCCACAGGTACCAGGCTGGCACATGGTGCACTTACATACATGCAGGTGTGAAATACGCATATACGTAAAATAAAAATATGTAAATCTTTATAAAAGAAAAAAAAAAAAGATTTAAGGTTTCCCTCGAAAATGGTATTAAGAATCCAGGCCAGAGTTCTCTTTCGAGGTAAGTATGAATGAAGTTGTCCCTCGCTGTCCCTGGCCTCTGTTCCGTTTCTTCTTTCTGGCAGTGTGTGCAAATCCAGTGCCCACTGGCCACATCTGCAAGTCATGGGACGATCACAATGAGTTGTATTTCTAACGAACCACAGCTGGCTGCTAGGTCTGATTAATGGGGGAACTGGCCATTTCCACACCTGAGTCTCCCCGCACTGTGGCTTAAGAATGCCTCATGTTCCCTGAGCAGCCGTTGGACTCAGCATCCGCTGGCTTTGGCAAGGCAGCTGGTCCCCTCGTCGGCTATGCTTCTGAGCTGAGTTCAGGTCCCCAAGGGGATCTTTGGGAGGTTGACTAGGTAGGAATGTCTTTGCTGAGATTGCTAATATAAGCAATGATCAGTGCCTGGGGTGGAGGATGGGACACGAAATGAGAGCCAAGGGAAAACAAAGGTTCCAACTTGGCACCAGCCGCAAAGACCATGCTGAGAATCTGCCAGAGAGATTTACTGCCCAAGGAAGCCAGGGCCTTTGTTAGATTCTGGGGATTATTTGTTTTCAAGATAATGGGGCCAGCCACTGTTGTATCAAAAGTCCCAGAGCACTGCTGTGGAATGTGCCTTTTTCTAAATTGAACCCCGAATATCTATTGTAGGAAGTGCTCTGAAATCCAGAACATGTCAGAGCCCTTAGAGGCCACCTGGCTTGAGTTCTTTGCTTTGTGTAAAGCAGGGAAATGTAGTTGTTTTATCCATGGAAGATGACTGGCTGATTTCAGCCATACATAACCCAGCTTATCTCCAGGGGTTAGTATTATTTTTTTTTAAGAAGAAAATAAATGAGATTTGTGAGAATCACTTGGACTGTGGAAGCAGCAGTCCACATAGAGACTGAGCCCTGGGTCCTCAGTCTGCACCAGGACATGACTGGCATAGCCTGATGCTCCCGGGAAGGACATAAAGTTAAAACAAGGCACATATTGAACACAGGACAACCAAGCTGATGGTTTTAGAAAGAAGGAAAAAAAACAAGGAAGTAAAGAAGTTCTTCCTGGGTACACAGAGATGCCAGCCAGTAACAAATGCCTGGTATATAGCTCTATTTGGCTCTGAGATACGGCATGTCTCTTTTCTAGCAGTAGGGCCACCCAGTCCTTTTGTTCTGTTCTGATGATCTGCACAGAGCTGGCATCCTCTGGACATGGGCCAGAAGCCACCCTACCCCCTCCAGTGGGCAGAGAAAGCCACTTGTGTTTCATCCCAGCCTGAAATCAGGTGGTTTATAGTGTGTATTTGGAGGTATTACTGCCTCGAGTCAAATCCAATCTCTAGGACACACCACCAAGTAACACTGGGCAAGCCATTTAATGCCTTTGAACTTTGATTTCCTCATCCGCCAAACAGGCAGATTACTAGCCTCAAAGACGGTTATAAAAGTCAAAGGATCGTGTGCCCATAGCCTGCTAAGCTGCTGTGCACATTGACAGCATTACTACATAACCCATTGTTGGATTTAAAGGGGCAGGTTTTATGTGGACTGGATTGTATGTAGGCCATCTGTTTCTAAATTAAGGGAGATGCAGAGAATTTGAAGAGAAGCCCAGGAGAGAAAGGCGGGCACACTTGCAGGAGGAGAGGTACTCCACAGGGAGAGAGAGATTAGTACAGAGGAGGAGTGAAAGCCGCCCAGATTGCTAGCTCCGCTAAGAACTGGGTAAGGGAGGTTGGGGATTTAGCTCAGTGGTAGAGCGCTTGCCTAGCTAAGCGCAAGGCCCTGGGTTCGATCCTCAGCTTAAAAAAAAGGGGGGGTAAGGGAAAGAGCTGCAATGATTACATGCAGGATTTGAGTGAAATTTATAGAAGAATTTTCCTAACAGCAAGACACACTAGATGTTTCTAGACCAAGAGACGCCACCCCCCTCCCATACATTTTGCTCAGCCATTCCTAGGGCCAGAAAGATGGGTGAGGTGCCAGGAAACCTGCCTCACATGCCTCTGGTTCTTAGCTCTGAGAATTGAAGACAGCTGAGGGAATGCAGGGCCAGCTGCCATAGAGAGCTGCGCTTGGCAAAGGTTCCCTGGTGCAGCTGATGTGTTGACATTGTTCTGCCGGCGGGCAGCTCTGGGTGAAGGGAACAGCTAAGTCTGTCAGCACTTTTGGCCTTTCTCAATAGAAGACAGCCAGAAACTGTTCCTCATTGGACCCTTAAAGCCAATTTGATTAAAGTGGGGTCATGCCCTGATGTCCCCTGACCAACCATCTGGCTCTGGAGATCCATGAGTCCTCTAAGCCACAGCTTGCAAGAATCTCTGGCAGCTTTACTTGAATCTATGCAGCTTTGAGCCTGGCACCTGGATTCTGGAGTTCCTCGGTACTGGGGTACACCCCGGCCTCCTTGGTATCGGGGTACACCCCAACCTGAAGACTGGAAATGGACAGAAGCATCCCTGCCTCCATGGTGAAAAGAGCTGTACTGTCTAAAGAGATATCTTTCACCACCTAGAATGTCATGCAATAGCTACGTTCTTGGTAGTTACCGGTTCCAGTGTCTCCTCCAGGGAAAGAAACTAGGTACCCTCCCTCGGGAATAGGGGCTCCCAAGTCACCAGCCAGGCCCTCTTCCTTAAGTGTTCATACCTTCCTTTAGCTCCAGCCTTCTCATTGCTCCGTAAAGCGACCAGTCACCATGATTCTCCTGCAAGATTCACACACCCCTAAGAATCCATCGGAGAGGCCTTGCAGCCTCCTCATCCCCACCCCAGCTTCTTCTCCAGCTTTAGTATCAGTTGCCACCATGGAAAGCTAAGATCTTAGATGGTGAGAAACAGGAACAAGACCACAGCAGTTCACACGGACAAAACGCCTTTCTCCTTCACCTCTTGGCCTTTGGATTGGGGGTTATTAGAAATCTATTCTGAAATTTCCTGTCAGAAATGGGGGCAGGTGGCATCTCCAGCTTCAGTCAGAGAGTCCATTTAAAGTAACCCTCACAGCACAGCTCAGACTCCAAAACAGAGTGAACTTGTGAGCTTGGGCAAGTCTCCTAACTTCATAGAAACTCAATTTCCTCTGCTAGAAACACCGAAGTGGTGGTGTCAAAACGTGTCGTGAGGATTCAACATGCTGGTGCTGCAGACCGCCCAGTCACGGCACCCGGCTCTTCTTAGATCTTACTGGGTGGCGGGGCTCCCTCTGCTTTGCAGGACAGTCTTGCATTGCCTTTGGACATAGCTCCTCTCCAGTTGCTGCTTCCTCCCTAAGATACTTCTGTGGTTTGGGAGCCCACATCCTACAAGTGGGGTGCTGCTGTAGCTTTCTGCTGGCCACATTGCAGTGTGCCATGATGCCCAGAGCAGGGCTCTGTGCTAATCTGCCTGCTGCACATGCTTACTGTTTACCTGGACCCTGGGGCTTTGTGCTGGATGCTACAGGGTGAATCGAGTGTCTGGAGGGTCACAGGCTGCCTCCTGCAGACTTATTTTCTTGTGTGGGATGAGTGTGATGACTGAGATGGGATCTTTTCCACCTCATCGTGGGGTTTGCAACTCTGCACAGACTCACCCACTTGATATGAATCTCCTGCCCTGGAATCTCCCTAACCTTTTGGTGCCCATGACTGTGTTTTCTTGACTGTTTGGGTGACTGTGTGATGGGGGTGGGAGGAAGCTGCTGTTTCCTGGATACTGAGAGCTGGGTTCTGCTAGATCCACAGGTATAGACTGTAACCAATTAACCACTTAATGGATTAACCCTGCAGTGACCGCTGCTCTACATGTGTGTGCTGGTGTGATCGATGAAGACAGCTACAGACAGCGTGGGGCAGATTGCTGCTTCCTTTCTTGTTTCCTCTCCCTTTTAACTTGTTTACCCCACAAATATTGACTGAGCATGTGCCCCGTGTCACGTGTTGTATTGTGCCAGCGGCCAGTGTGCGTTTTAAACTTTCTTCCCTTGACGAAAAGATAAAAGATAGGTCAACTCTGAGAGATGGTTCCCAATGGCTAATGAAGAGAAGCTGAGCATCCGTGGGACAGGAGCCTCCCTGAGCCAGCCAGACACCTGCAGCTGCAGCCCGCTCCCATAGGAAGCACACGTTACAGTCTGGATCACCAGCAGCCAGTCCTCACCCCACCAGGACCAGTCAAACCCAGAAGAATGCCCTTGTTCTCACTCCAGGCATCCCCAAGGGCTCCTAGCTCCTGTCAGCTCTGCCTTCCCTCTACTTCCCACTTGTCCGACTGAGCCTAAGACCTGTGGCAGCCTCAGCTCATAGTCATTGTTCAGTCTTCGCTGTCTTTCAGCAGTAAACTGCCTCCTCCAGCTTCCCTTTCGACTCGGGGTTTCCGGTTGGACAACCTGCTTTTCCTTTTACCCACTTCTCTAGAGTTATGCAAAGAGCATAGGAAAGAAGTAAAGCTCAGACAAGGTGAGGTCCGTTCTCTGTGGGTGCACCCTGATTGGCATGGCCCCTTCTTCCATGGGGAACAGCCTGGTGACAGCATCAGTGTGTGAACCACCTAGCCTCTAAAACCTATATGGAAGATTGCTGCCTCTCTTGTGGCTGTCCCCACCTCATTGAACTGTTGGTCCCCTCCTCCCACCTCAGCTGCCATTCCTCCCACCTACACCCACCCCCATCTCTCATGCAGTTAGTCAAGAGTTAGGAAGCAGAGTGGGCTTGGCCCAGTCTTCTCTCCTCATTCAGTCTCTTTGTGTCCTTGCTACGCCATTAATAATTCTTCCCGCATGTCCACCATGAATCTGGGGGTTTGTTGCTTCATCCCAGCTCCTTATCAGGGTCCCAAAGAGCAGGTTGCTTGTCCTGTGTTCCCCAGTCTATGCCTTTTCTCTCTCCCATGTCCCTCTCTGGGGAGGATAGACTGATGCTGAAATGCTACTTCCGTAGCCCCTCCATCCCAACACAGATGACAGAGAATGGACCTCTCACTGCTTGCTAACCCTTCCCTGTCCCACATGAAGGGGAGGGTTTCTGGGCTCTTCTCAACAGAACCTGGAGCTGGTTACATACATGTGCTGGTGGGGCCGAGACCCCAAGCTTCCAAACACATTTCTTAAAGATGCCCAGATCCTGGGGGTGGCTCGGGCTGGAAGGACCAGGAGTGGGACACGACATTTCTCCCTAACCCACCAGTGTTGGCACACCTGGGCAGGAGGCTCATGGAAGTCTGTCCTGTCTTGTTTCAGCCCGAGGAGTTGCTGAAAGAACGCCTAGCTTCATGTATCCCCAGGGCACCTCGAGCAGTCAGATGGTACTTCGTGGCATGGACCTGCTGCTGGAGTGCATTGCCTCTGGGGTGTACGTACAGCCTGCACCATTTTCTAGCCCTGCTCTTGGAGGGTGGGTGGGCATCAGTCCACACACTTGGAGGCACACCAGTACACAGGGAAAGGGAAGCAGGCAGCCCCGTGAGCAGAACACTGTATGTCTGTCATCCACATCCCACTGTGGCTGTCTCCATTTTTGGAAAAGAGAAAAGGCCACAGCTAGGCATACTGATCACATGGCATCTCAGCTCTGTCTTTCTGTGGAGACCCTATGGCCAAACAGCCTCCTCCTCTGTGTAGGAAAGCCCAGCTTTTGGAGGGTGTGCACCTCCCTCCTGGGCCCAAGTCCACTTTTAGGATATCTGAGTGTCAAGCTCTCTAAGAAGACAAGGACAACATTCAGTAACGAACCCTTTGTGTCCTGCTTGGTCCCTTTGCTAGCCCAACACCAGACATTGCATGGTACAAGAAAGGTGGGGACCTCCCATCTGACAAGACCAAGTTTGAGAACTTTAACAAGGCCCTGCGCATCACCAATGTCTCTGAAGAGGATTCGGGGGAGTATTTCTGCCTGGCCTCCAACAAGATGGGCAGCATCCGGCACACGATCTCGGTGAGAGTAAAGGGTACGTTGTGTGTATTTCTCATTATGATTATGTTGCCAGCCCTGAACACAAATATGACAGCCTTCCCTCTGTGGCGAGGAGGCAGAAGGAGTGGGGAACTTCTGGAGTAACATGGCGGTGTCACCCCTGGATGTGTGTGACTCTATGCACTCATGAGCATGTATGCTGAGGAGTGGAGACTCACCTTCGTGTTTGCCCAGCGCCGGGCTCTCTCTGCAAGTGACATCCCTCCCCAAGCCCTTTCTTTCATGTTGCATCGCTATCTGTGATGTGTTGTCTTAGCCTCTGCTGTCTGTGTTGTATGCATGGCACTGAGTTTCTTCTGAAGGATGGGAATCATCATGGACCGAGTCATTTTCAGGCTGCTCCCTCCCCTCAAAGCAGACACAACCCATCTGAGCAGTTGTGACACTAGAGATCCTGTCCTTGTGGGTGCTGGCTGTGTGATGGGCTGTGAGAATCATGTCTCAGCCCAGGACTACATGTAGACTGGGGGGTCCGGGGCTGAGGGCTGAGTACAAGAACTTCCAGCATACATTTGGCTGATCTTATGACCTTGCCTTCAGCACTATACACATACACAAGTGGGTTCTCATCCTTTTTGGTGAATAACAAGATTTTTTGAGACTTTAATCTAGAAATTTCTTTTCTCAGGAAAATCTATGTGTTCACAAAATTGTCCAAATAATGGGAAGGGGTGAACGACCAAGAACTGTTCTAACTAAAGTTCAGTGCCTAAAAGAAAAAAGTTCAGATCTTTCCTGGACCTCTGTTCTTAAAACAACAGACTCCTAAAGGGTGCAACCAAGGGCTTCATCAATGCCTATGACCTCTGACCTCTCAGAGCTTCAGCCACAAGGTCCCTTGACAGCTCAGATGCAGAAGGTCTAGATGAGCCCTGGCATCCCTGTGTTTTAAAAGCCTATTGGGGAATTCTGACAAGCAGACTGCTCCGTGGGCTCGGCTAACCAGCCACCTGCAGACTGGGCTGAGCTGCATCACCCTGGGGGTGAAAGATCAGGGCTGGGACTTGGGGCTTACCCTCACACAGGAGCCCACCTGGCTTCTCATGCCTAGCCTGTGCCATCTACCTCTGCCTGCCTTGTCTTTCAGCTGCTCCGTACTGGCTGGACGAACCCAAGAACCTGATCCTGGCTCCTGGTGAAGATGGGAGGCTCGTCTGCCGAGCTAATGGGAACCCGAAGCCCACTGTCCAGTGGATGGTGAATGGGGAACCTTTGCAATGTGAGTACCGCTCCATTAGTTCCTCCACCCTCCAGAGGTTTTGTTGGTGGGCTGGATGTCCCCAAAGTGGAAAAAAAAAAAATGGCTCATTGGTGCTACTTCCAGAAGCTTCCTCTGCAGGCATCTCAGGGGTGGAGAAAGCCTTCCTTATTTTTCTGAGAGAACAGGAAGATAAGTAGCCTATGGTTATGTTCCTGTGTTTAGAGATTTCGGCTTCTTTGTAGTTTTCTTAACCTTTGCTTTCTGCCCAATAACTCCAGAGCCCAGTTTAGAGTCTGGGTATTGAACTGCATCTCAGGTTTGCATCTGAGTGGAGGGCGGGGCTTAGCAGATAAAAAACCCATCTATTGTCACTAACCAATGATGGATCTGAGTCTTCCTCTCTAACCAGGACCAGTTAAAAGACAAGGTTATGCGACAATGTGAAAGACTGTAGCTGAACATAGGGAAGAACTTCCCCTTGAGTGGTTTGGGGAAATTTTGATCCTGTCCAGATGGACTGAATAGGGGGTCCCCAGGACCCCTTTGAGCTGATGACGGTTGGTCTGTTTTTTATGTCATATTCTGTCCAGTTGTTTTACTTTTGAAATGTCTAGTGATTTCCTTCTTCAAGGAGTTGGGGGACGGTAAGCAAGGATATCAACCAGTAGTGTGGGGACTCGGGCGGCGGCAGGGGAGGCTGCCTCAGTGTGATGCAGCTACGGAGAAAAGTCAAGGGAAAGAGGTGTGAATGAGACACAGGAGCATCTGATGCTGACCAGATGCAGGGCACAGGCTGCAGGCAAGCGCTGCCCAGGTCACAAAGTGTGTATAGGGAACGGTAGCCTCGCCCTTCGTGACTGGCAGCTGGCCTCATCAGCTGAGAATAACTGAAGTTTTAACATCCTGAACCTGTGGTCAGTGGGTGGACCAAGCTCTGCAACCGCCCATCTGATCCATCCAACCACTGGACCTTCACAGCCATGACCACAGCAGGGAGCCCGACAAAGAGAGCTCAGTGCCATGTCTGGGTCCCCCACTCAGTACACTGAGGAGATGCATCCAGCTGGAATGTTTTCCACCCCAGGGTACATAAACTGTGGTGTCTGGAGGAGTGAAAGAACCACAAACCCTGGTCACCAGAGGCCCCTGGTATGCAGAGAAGGGAGCTACTGAAGTGAAGACCACGCTGGCAGACATCATTCTTCTCCTACAACAAGCTCAGCACCAACACAAGTCACAGAAAAGACCAGGTTCCCCGCCCCAGTCTATCCAGTGGATTTCAGCTTTCAAAGGCCCGGGAAGAAATTACTCACTTTTTTTGCCCCCTGTATTCCCTTCCTTCCTTCCTTCCTTCCTTCCTTCCTTCTTTCCTTCCTTCCTCTCTCTCTTTCTTTTTCTTCACTTTAAACAGTCTTTTTACTTCAGTTTATTTATTTTTTCTTTTTTTTTTCAGTTTATTTTTTAAGTGTTTCAGTTTCTATTCTTACATTTAACTGCTTGCAGTTACGCATTTTTCATTGTTGATATTTTCTTTTTATTAGCCTCTTGTGTTTCCCCTTTTCCTTTTTTGTTATACCTTTACTAGACTTTAACTTAGTTTTCAAACAAAGGCCGTGTGTGTGTGTGTGTGTGTGTGTGTGTGTGTGTGTGTATGTGTGTGTATGCGTGTGTGTGTGTGTGTGTCTGTGTGTGTGTATGCGCGTGTGTGTGCGTCTGTGTGTGTGTATGCGCGTGTGTGTGTGTCTGTGTGTGTGTATGTGTGTGTCTGTGTGTGTGCATGTGTGTGTGGGTCTGTGTGTGTGTGTGTGTGTGTGTGTGTGTGTGTGTGTGTGCAGGTTCACATATGTGCCTGCAGGTGAAAGCCAGAGGACAACTTTGTTCTTAATCAGGAGCCATCATTTTGTTTTTTGGGACAAGGTCTTTCATTGACCTAGAATTTGCCGAGTAGAGTAGGCAGGCCAGCCAGGGAGCCCCAGAGATGCGCCCCTCTCTGCCTCCACAGTGCTGGGGTTATGAGCATGCATCACTGTGTCTGGCTTTTTCACATGTTCTCTGGGATCAAAGCAAGCAATTGACTACCCAAGTAATCTCCTCAGCCCCGAACAAAGTCTTTTATGCTCCATTTTGTTCCCTTTCTTATGTCTGTCTCATTTTCTTTTCAGACTTTTTCATTAGTGATCTTTATTTAGTCCCTTTTTCTTTCCTCTTCTCCTTCCCAGCATTCTACTACGCTCCTTTTCTTTTTATTTGCTTCGATCTAACCTTGCTTTCTTATATCTCCCTTTCTTTATCTCATTCATTTCCTATTTTTGTATGTACTCTAATTTTCAGCTTCCTAGCACACACTGCCTTCTTTTACCATTACATAATGGTTCTACAGCCATTAGTGATGTATCCACGGGCCTTAGCCAGTATCAAGTGTATTTCTGTGCCAAGTGTTGGCTTGCTGTTGGTGCTGCCACAGCAGTTTGTGATCTCCTCTCTGAATGGTACTGGGAATTGACCCCCTAAAAGCTCAATAAGACCAGGGTGGTGGTGGCGGCACACACTTGATCCCAGCACTTGAGAGGCAGAGATAGGTGGATCTCTGAGTCTGAGGCCAGCCTGGTCTACAGAGTGAGTTCCCGGACAGCCATGGTTGCACAGAGAAATCCTGTCTTGAAAAACTAAAGCAAACAAACAAAAAATCTCAATAAGAAGATAGGCAAATGAAACTGGAGGAGCTATCAAAGCCGACAGACATGTAAATCACAGCTCAGACCCACAAGAAACATGAAAAACAAAACACAATAACAGGACTCCTGCAAAGGATCATGATTCCTCGCTACTGAACTCGAGGCCATGAAATTAGGAAATGCCCGATGAAAAGTTCAAATGTTTGCAGGTAAAGGGATCAGTGGCCTCAGAGGAGATTGAAACAAGCAGCTGGATGACGTGAGGAAAGCAGTTCAGGAGCACGAGACAAAAGCCAACAGTACCGAGGAGAAAGTCAGAGGAACATGGCAGCGAGGAATAATGAAATAGAAATGTTGAAATGGAAAACTCAATGAATCAAGTGAAATAGCACAGGGGGCCGTCCACAGACTACACCAAGAGGAAGAAAAACTATCAGGAATAGAAGGAAATGTCGAGGAAATCATCATCCTAAAATTTAAAAAAAAAAAAGAATAGCCAGGTGGTGGTGGCACCTGCCTTTAATCCCAGCACTCGGGAGGCAGAGGCAGGCAGATCTCTGTGAGTTCGAGGCCAGCTTGGACTACCAAGTCAGTTCCAGGAAAGGCGCAAAGCTACACAGAGAAACCCTGTCTCGAAAAAACAAAACAAACCAAAACAAAACAAAACAAAAAGAATAGCATGGCAACAACTTCCTGAAATCCTGAGATACAGTCAAAAGATAAACCTAAAAGTCCAAGATACAGTAGAAAGAGCTGAGATAAAAATCAAAGGTATAGAGACTCTAGTCAATGAAATTATAACAATAAAATTAAAAGCTATAAGAGAAAAATATCAACTCACAAATGCATCAGAATAAGATCAGACTTCAATACAAACCCTTAAAATGTCTAGGAAAGCATAGGTTAGTCTGCTTCCATCATTGAAAGTAAATTAACTGTCAACCAAAATTGCTGTATACATCAAATTATCTCTTCACATTCATGGAGAGGAGCTGGTAATATGGCTCAGTCTGACAACCTGAATTTGATTTCACATGGTAGAAGAATCATACCAATTCCTACAAGTTTTCCTCAGACCTCCAGATCTATGCATGGCATGTGCATACTCCCCCACACTAAATAAATGTAAAAAAAAAAAAAGTATTAAAATAAGTTCATGAAGAAATAAGGACATTTCAAGACAAGCACAAACAAAAGCAATTCTTGACCACCACCCCACTCTGCAGAAATGCTCAAATAAATCCTCAATACGAAGAACGAAGTCTCAACCAAGAGAGCCCAGAAAAGAATGTGGCTTTCTCATACAGAATAGATGAATAAGGAAACTCAGAAAAGATCCATCATGCCCAACACAGTAACCTATCAAACTCTTAATGTGAATGGAGAAAAAAAAGCAAACAATAATTCCCTAGCCAGAAAAATAACCAACAAATTTCAGGAGTTAGCAAACCTGTCATTAATAATACTAAATGCAACTCAATTCATCAATTGAAAACACACACACACACACACACACACACACACACACACACACACAGCTCACTGACAAAGACACACTTAGTGTGAAAGTGAAGGATAGGAATTTGCCAAACAGAAGTTGAAAACAAGCCGGTGTAACTATTCCCAAAGCTGATAAAGTACACTGAACATCAAAACTGGTCAGGAAAGGTAAAGGATGCCGCTACATACTAGTAAAGGAAACAGTCCATCAAGAAGAGAGAATGATTGTTAATATATATGCATTGAATGCTGGGGCTTCCAATTTCATAGAACAAGCACTCTGGACATAAAGCAGAAGCTGGTTCCTGATACAGTGGTGGGTGACCATAATATCCCATCTCATCAATAGGTAGGCCATCCAGACTTAAAGTCCGTAAAGAAACTTCAGAGTTAATCCACACCCAAGATCACATGAACTCGGCAGCCATTTATAGAACATTCCAAAGTACACATTCATCTCTGCAATCTCTGAGACTTTCACCAAAGTAAGTCACATTTGATGCCATAAGAAAGTTATAACAGTGTAAAATAATTGAAATAGCTTCTTGTATCTTTTCAGAGTGCAGTGAAATATGACTAGAAATCAATAAAGAGAAAAACCCACAGGAGCTCATAAATACACTCTTGAATGAGTCGTTAAAGAAATCTGGGAGGAAAAAACAATTTAAATTCTGAGAATCAAATAAAAACAAAAGCACAACTTATCAGAATCTTGGAGATATAACAAAGGCCAATCTAAGAGGAACATTCAGAGCTGCGACTTCTTATACCGAAAGACCTCACCTACATCACACGAGGATGAACTTCAAGGTCTCAAGGGAAACAGAACAATCCAAACCCCAAAGTGGTAGATGGAAGGAAGTAATAAAAATCAGGGAAGAAACTCAATGAGACAAAGAGTTGGTTCTTAGGAAAAATAAACGAGATAGACCAATTCTTATCCAAATGAACCAAAAGGAAGAAAGGATACCAAAAGTAATAAAATTAGAGATAAAGGGAACATTACCACAGGTTTCAATAAGATCTAGAGGATATTTAGGAAATGGTTTAGGAAAAACATATATAATTTGAAAAATCTAGAGGAAATGGGTAAGGTCTAGATGCATATGACCTACCTAAATTAAAGCAAGAATGTACAAGCAACTTAAACAGACCGCAAAGAAGCAACAAGGTTGAAGGCCTGGACCAGGCGAGATTCACGGCTGAATCTACCAGGCCTTTAGTGAAGTGCTAACACCAGTGCTCCTCAAACTGTTCATGGAGAGAAAAGGAAGGAACACTACCAGACTCATTCTACGAAGCCAGCATCACTCTGAAATCAAACTTGAAGGGGACACACACACACACACACACACACACACACACACACACACACACAAACTATAAAGCTGGGCATGATGGATTGCTCAAGAACCTGAGACAGGAGGATTGGCTGTGAATTTAAGGCTAGCCTGGACTACTTGGTGAATTCCAGGCTCTCCTGGGCTATTGAATGAGACTTTTCCTCGACAAGAAAAAATATAGAGAGGGAGACCAATTTCCCTGATAAACATAGATGAAAAAGTTATCAATCATCAACAAGACAAACTATACCGTTCCTGGTCACATGTATACTCCAAGGAATCTAAGTCAGCACACCACAAAGATACTTGCAGATTCATGCTTTTGCTGCACTGTTCACGACGGCCAAAAGACAGAAGCGGCCTCCTTGCCCATCCACAGACAAACAGATGGAGAATAACACGGTGCCTAGACACAATGGTGTTTTATTCTGACACAGGGAAGACCAGCCGTTTGCATCATGTTAAGTGAAATAAGCCAGATGGAGACTGCTGTGCTATGTTTTCTCATGTGTGGAGTCTGGGCTTGCAGATGAATATGCATACACACACACACACACATCAAGGACACAGAAGCAGAAGTCTGTAAAAGTGATTTAAAAGGAAGGGAGGGGAGGTACGAGAAAGCAGGAGGAGGAGGGGGAAAAATGAAAGTCACACATAGCTGAATAACTAAACGTAAGTATATGTGATGTGAAAGGAGAAAGGAGGCTGTGGGGAGGAAACCAAGAGGAGCAGGAGCAGAGGGAGATGGGAGTGTAGCTGGGGGAGAATCTGATCAAAGTTTATTGGTATGTATACATGAGAATATCGTCCCGTGATTCCCTGTGCTAAGTAGAAAAATCATTTTAAAACAGGAAAGGAGCCGGGCGGTGGTGGCGCACGCCTTTAATCCCAGCACTCGGGAGGCAGAGCCAGGCAGATCTCTGTGAGTTCGAGGCCAGCCTGGGCTACCAAGTGAGTTCCAGGAAAGGCGCAAAGCTACACAGAGAAACCCTGTCTGGAAAAAACAAAACAAACAAACAAAAAAAACAAAAAAAACAGGAAAGGAACAGGTGGAGAAGTGGAGACAGGGAGGCAGCTTGCTAGGTGCCATGTCTGTGCCCTTTCAAACACAGTGGGTGAGGAAACTGGACTCTGGATCGCGGGAGGCCACCAGAGGCGGGGAGCTGCGGACTGCATTGGGCTGCAGAGGGCTTGCACCAGCTAAAACGGAATCTGCAGCTATCCCCCAGGGACTCATTACCCTGCCAGGAGCAGAGACATAGCCACAGCCCTCTGGCCGCAGTCTTCTGACCTCGTAGACTTTGGGGGAAGCAGACAGTGGTGGTACACCTTGTAGCACTGTGCTGTAGACACAGCCCAGGGCTGGCAGCTGATCCTCAGCCCTGAGGTCATCTGTTAGCCTCTGCGGGAAGTGCCAGGGAGAGGTGACTGGCAGGGAAATTGGGTTTATGAAACTGGCCAGGTTAGGGGGCGTTCAGGTTGGTGGTGCCACTTCCCAGGTGCCTTTTTTGCTGAGTAGATCCCAGGGTAGATGAATAGGACATGGAGTGTGCCTTATTTTACCTTCTGCTGAGTCCCCAGATTCTCTATCTGCTGAGTGGCGCCGTAGAGCCAGACTCCTATTTTTTTAAAGGTCTAAGAAATCCCAGTGAATTCACAGCCTCAGCGAGCCAAAGCATTCGCTCCCAAGTCCAGATATTTCCAGTGGTTACAAACGAGAGAAGTAGCTGGTGTTTACACTTCTGGAAGTTTTGGTTTTATGGCCCCTCCTCCTTCCCTCCCCTTATTCTTCCTCCTCATGGGGAAGACAGGAATGATGCTCCCCCAGAACAGATGTGTCCTTGATTTGTCCCAAGTCCCAGAGTGACACATGGGCAGGGCCACAGCTCCCGAAAGCCAGCAATACCGGGGGAACTACAGGCAAGCGTGGCCCCTCTAAGCAGGCTACTCTTCTTAGGAAGACCTTTCTATAGGCGTGATGGCTCAGTTGGCATGAAGCTCTGGCTGGTGGGCAGCTTTTTGTGAGAGAGGTTCTGCCCAGAGGATAGGAAGATGGCGGGTTTGGGCTCTTTGGATGCTGCTGTATTCTTGTCAGTGTACATTGGATTAAAATCATAATGAATGAATGTCTGGCCCGGTGACTTCCTCGTGTCTGTAATCCCAAGTATTGAGAGGCTAGGGCAGGAGGATTGCCATGAGTTTAAGGCTAGTCTGAGCTACATGGTAAATTCAAGGCCAGCAAGAACTGCCTAACAAGACCTTGTCTCAGAAAATCGATTAACTAAATAAATTTAGTGAAAACAACAACAGTATTTCTAGGCCTTCCACTATTCACTATTTACCTGTATGAAAAGTCTCAGGATACTGTCACAAGACTCCATGAGGTGATTGGTTGTCCCACAGACTGGGATCTGAGGCAAACGGTATGAACAATGTTGACTGGAGAGGTAGTTAGATTCCTATTTCCAAAGTTAGTTTCCCATAGCTCATATCTTCAACCGCAGCTGCCCAGCTGTTGCTTGGATAAAGCAAAGATTCAGATTCCATCCAGATGATGGATGGAGAAACAAACTCCCAGAGGGCCCAGGTCACATGGTTCGGCAGTGCTGAATCTGGAAGCTAGGTCTACCTGGGTCCACCCAGCCGCCTCTTCCTCAGAACCCTTAGTGTATTTGGGACCCTGTCCAGAGCCCTGCATGCCTCTCACTCTGCCTGGTTCCATTTCTTATGGGAAACTTTTTTTTTTCACCTGTAGCGGCACCACCCAACCCCAACCGTGAGGTGGCTGGAGACACCATCATCTTCCGGGACACTCAGATCAGCAGCAGGGCAGTGTACCAGTGCAACACATCCAACGAACATGGCTACCTGCTGGCCAATGCCTTCGTCAGTGTGTTGGGTGAGCATACTCTCACACGGTCTCAGCCCACTGGCAGTGGGGGTCTTCTTGGGGTATAGTGATGCCATGAGGTACATTTTCTTCTCTGGAGCCTAGGCATGCCAGGCAGGCTTGAGAGCGTGGAGGTGGGGTTTGTGAGGAGAGTGGAGGAGCCCTCGCACTCCACCAAGCCAGATGACCATAGGGCTCATCCCATCAGAGAAGTCGGGTAGGAAGTACTTCCTGAGCAAGGAGAGGGCAGTGGGAACCGGTAGATACAAGATGTCTCAGAGCTGTGAAGGATCGGCCAGGAAAGGCTCCAAAGCTACACAGAGAGACCCCGTCCCAGGAAACAAAACAACAACAACAAAAAGCTAGTTTGGATGTGAGGCAGATGGTGGACAGGCAGATGGATAAACTCCCTCCCTCCTCACCTAAACCTTACAGCAAGGATGTCCCATCCTTTGTAACATGACTGTGGTCTACAAATGTGTTGGGCAGCATTTGTAATGATCTTGGGACACCTGAACCCCTGTGGCTGTAGGTTGGACAGTTTCCCTTAGACGAGCCTTGTAAAAGAAAGGGGTGGATCTGGGTGTCTAGGCGTCCAGAAAGCTGCTGTAAGGGGGAAGCATATTGTGCTGACACCAGGGAAGAAGGGGAAGGGTTGTGCCCCGCACCCATCTTGGCGAATTGGCCCTCTGCGGTTTCAGATGTACCCCCTCGGATGCTGTCTCCTCGGAACCAGCTCATCAGGGTGATCCTTTACAATCGGACACGGCTGGACTGTCCATTCTTCGGGTCTCCCATTCCAACACTCCGATGGTAAGTCCCAGGAGCCCAGGTCTCCCCAGTGGGGGTCACTTGTCTTTTTTGCTCCCGTCTGCCCTGTAGGGATCTTTAAACCTTCAAAGCTGGCCCTCTGGGTGAACCCCCATAGTGTTCAGAGAGGAGGAGCTGCGTCTCTCCAGAGCCAGCTAGCGGCTACAGGCGGAGCCTGCAAAACTCAGGACTCCATGTGTCTACCTCAAGCCTCCCAACCCGCCACCCCACCATGGACTCTGCTGCTTCCTAGCTCCCTGGGGCCAGACCTTTCTCAGTACGCTGTGTTCGCTGCTCTATTGTGAGGTTTAAGAATGGGCAAGGAAGCAACCTGGATGGTGGTAACTACCACGTCTACGAGAACGGCAGTCTGGAAATCAAGATGATCCGCAAAGAGGACCAAGGCATCTACACCTGTGTGGCCACCAATATCCTGGGCAAAGCTGAAAATCAAGTCCGCCTAGAGGTCAAGGGTAAGCAAGGGGGTTCACAGGTGAGAGTTCAGGTGAGGCAGGAAAGCTATGCTCACAGGTATCCATCCATAGGTGCAGTAGGAAATGTCCCTGCCTGAGGTCTGGTGGGCACCACACATGTCCTGTCAGTGACTCCAGCTGACTGAAGTGTGGGAACACCGAAGCCGCTTATCAACCTCATCTGGAAGCTCACCTCTTCCCCTCACTACCACTCACATCACGAATTTCTGAGCCAGAGAACTATTTGGGGATTTTGATTACCCACCCCCCACCCGCCACACACACACACACACACACACACACACACACACACACACACACACATGCACACACTGGCAGTACACACACACACACACACACACACACACACACACACCACAAACCCCTCACCATTCTTACAGCCTGCTGCACTCTGTGTTTGACACCTCGGGGTCAGGCATGTCACACTGCATGGCCACCTCGGGGCTGGTGGGCAGAGGAGGGGTCCGTGCCAGCTTCCCAATTGTCTTCACAGACCCCACCAGGATCTTCAGGATGCCTGAGGACCAGGTGGTCAAGAGGGGCACCACGGTGCAGCTGGAGTGTCGCGTGAAGCATGACCCCTCCCTGAAGCTCACGGTCTCCTGGCTGAAGGACGATGAGCCACTGTACATTGGAAACAGGTTTCTGCTCTCTGTCTCGATTCCTGGTGCACATTTAGGAGGATGTTCGCTCTTGCTTGCTCTGTCACTCATGCCGCTAGGGAGCTACCAGGAGGGGTGATGGCCTTGGCGACCCTCTCCTGGGGGCAATCCCAGGACCCACTCTTCCTCTCTCTTATCTACCTGTTCTCCTTCACCTCTTCTCTCCCACCTTCTCGTCTCCTCACCCCTTCTCTCACTTTTCCTCCTCCCTTCTTTGATATCTCATTTTTGTTTTCTCCCTTACCTAAAGTCTCTTGTATTCCACGCTTCAATCCTTTCAGCTCTGCATGCAGTGCCCCTTCTCGCCAGTAGAGGGCAGGTCTGGCCCTAGCTACCACATCCAGTGCACTGCCTGACGGGTCTCAGCAACTAGATCTTCTGGGTGCTTTGACAGTACCCCATCTGCACCTCCCACACCAGCTCAGACTTTATTTGTGTATGGGTAGGACTCGGGTGCTGATAGTATTGAAAGGTCCCCTGGGTGTTTTTTAAGGTGCAGTCAGGATTGAGAACCACTGATCCCTACCTCCCTTCCCAGGGTTCTCCTCGCTGTATGCCTTCCCGGCAGTAAGGCGTCATCCACTCCTAGTCTCACCCAGCTTCATGCAGGGCTGCACCCCGCCTGCGTGCACGGGCGTCCAGCCCCCACTGGTACTGACAGTTTGACTACAATCTTGTATTGCTCTGGGATGCCCCTCCCTCTGGTGGATACAGGTCAGAGGAGCCCAGGGACAGAGCGCCAGAACTGGTACATAGGATAAAACACATGTAGGGGAAGAGAAGCCACGCCAGCCTGTCTTGGGTGTGTCAGGGTGATGGTACCTTAATCTGGGAAGTGTGTGAAACACAGAAAGGTTCACCGATGGGTACAGTGTGGATGCTGAGGAGCATCTCATCCACTCTCCATTCTCCTACATCAGAGTGTTGAGATGGCACCCACACCTCAAAGGAGCCTTGGCTCTCAGCTGGCTCTGCCACCTCCTTTGTCTTCCTTTTCACTGTCCCCTTGTGGGAAGAAAGTATCAGCTATGCCCAGTGTGGGAGCCACCCTCCTGCCAACCTCAGCCTGGCACCTTGCAGGATGAAGAAGGAAGAGGACTCCCTGACCATCTTTGGCGTGGCAGAGCGGGACCAAGGCAGTTACACGTGCATGGCTAGCACCGAGCTGGACCAAGACCTGGCCAAGGCTCACCTCACTGTTCTAGGTAATGGCTACCACCCACATCACACAGACAACCCTTCTCCCTGCTTCCCAGCAGCCAGAGTAGCTGTGAGCACTGGGCGGTCCCCAGGGGATGCCTAGTAAGCAGCAGTCAGGGGCCATGACCTCTTCAGGTCTCTGGGTTAGGAGGCTGCCACTCTCAAGCCAGCCGAGGAGGACGATTTGGAGTTGTCTCCTGAGGGAGGTCCTTGACCTGAAAGGTATGGAATGGGGGGTGACTTCCTCTTCGGCTCTCCTCCAGCTACCGCCACACCACCCAGTTGACTAAAGCCACCCCACAGCAATGCTAGACCAAGGGGTGTGTGTGTGTGTGTGTGCGTGTGTGCGTGCGTGCGTGTGTGTGTGTGTGTGTGTGTGTGTTGTGAATGTGGTGTGTGTTGTATGTGGTGTGTGTATGTGTGGTGTGTGTGTGTTTGGTGTGTATGTGGGGGGTGTACATAGTGTATATGTATGTGGTATATATGTGGTGTGTGTGTGTATGAGTATGTGGTGTATATGTGGTGCGTGTGTGTGTGTGTGTGGTATATATGTGGTGTGTGTGTGTGTGTGTGTGTGTGTGTGTGTGTGTGTGTGTGTTCCAACATTTCCTCCAGCTTTCTTCTCCCATGCTGCTCCTGGGTTTTGTGGCACTTCACACTGTGTCACACACTGGACAAAATGACACCATCCCTTCCTGTCCGTGCGTCCAGGCTGGACTGCAAATACCAAACCATCGTAAACAGAAGGGAAGGTGGCTGCCCCTTTCCAGTGAAGCAGGTCCTCTGCTGTCACCTTTGTCCTTTCCCTCTCTGACCTCCTGCAGTGGAGGTCACACTTGCTGGCCATGATGGGCCCAGATATGTTAATATGTCTGTACAGGAAGAAGCCAGAGACTCCACTCTAGGCCATGGAAGAAACACAAGCATCATCTGGGAGGGGGGACTGTCTGTGGAAGGGAGGGTGCAGCCTTGCTTGGGGCTCTGCAGCACACAGACAGCTGCAAAAGCCTCATCTGTCTTTTCCCATCCTGGAACTCTTTAACCTTGCTAACCTGCTAAACTGCTAACCTAGATAACCCATCTTACTGTTGCAGCTGACCAGGCCACTCCAACTAACCGTTTGGCTGCCCTACCCAAAGGTAATTGGTACTAATCGGGGGCTCTGGTGCCTAGGGGTGGAATCTTGAAGAGGAATCATAAGAAGACTGCACATTACAGGCTGGTGGACAACACTCCACCTGCCCCACATCTGACCCCTGGCCCTCAGGAACCCACAGCCACCTGCCTCCCTGGACCATATCACAACCCTGCCCTGGGCTCCTCCTGCAGGCTGGACTCAGAAGTCTGGACAGCCATTTATCTCCTTTTCTTCCGCCCCACTTAGCCCTTCCTTGAGGTTCCTGCTGTCTGCCCCTAGCTACACCTCAGAAGTGTCTAATAGCCAGCCAGGAAGGCTACTGCTTCCTCAGATTATCCCCTACAGGCTCATCAATTTATAGACTGCTGCACATCTACTGCTATGCACCTGTGTATACTCCCTCCCCCAACACACACACACACACACACACACACACACACACACACACACACACACACACACACACACACTAATGTGAACTTAGGTGACCTACTGTCTAGGTCCTCCCAGTACCAGCCAGAACATAATAGCTGGTTCAGGGAGGTAAGATGTGGGAGAAATTTGTCTATTTACATTCTATGGCTGGTTGACTCTCCCAAAGCCAGGCCATGTTGCTACTGACTAGAACCCCACCCCCACGGATTTGTCTCCCTTACTCCTGTGTAGATGCCTCTGGCCCCCTCTGTTCTTCTCCCTCACATAACCCAAACTAAGTCTCCTCCTTCTGGGCCTGGTCTTCCTTTGTACCCTCCCCACTTCCCTCGTCCATCCGCCCTGCTCAGCACTGCAGAGCTCTCCTGGGCTCTGGTCCTGAGAGTCCTGGCATCCAGAGAAACAAGGAGTAATCATGAGAAATGAGATGAATCTCTGTACCTCCCCGAAGTCTCTATGGAAGCGGCAGCCTTTCCCCAAAGTACGGGTTCTAAAAGATCCGAAGAAATAGGATGAATTGGCCCCTGTTCCCCCACCCTGCCTGGCCCTCCTTGTTAGTGTCTCCGATATTCTTGGTTCTTCCTGGAGGAAAGGGGGTGGTCCCTGAACTGGCCCTCCAGGGTAGGCTGGGATTTGATCTGCTGGCAGTAGAGACCTGAGCCCCTCAGGGACCTGTCCAGGACTAGTACTGCCTACCCCAGGGAAAGGGACTGGCTATCACTGAGAAGCTCAAAGTGACATCTCTTTCCTCTGCTGTCAGGACGGCCAGACCGACCCAGGGACCTGGAGCTCACTGACCTGGCTGAGAGGAGTGTGCGGCTGACCTGGATCCCAGGGGACGATAACAACAGCCCCATCACAGGTCAGCCCAGGGCCCTTGTGCTCCAAAGCCAGAGAGAGCTGGTAACATAACAGCCTTGGACTAGGGCCCCCCAGTGTCTGCACCCACCCCTGCCTCATGGCCCATGCATGGAGGCCTTGATGCCTCCCTGGACCTTGGGAAGTCATCTTCACGTGCCGCTGTCTATCCTGGGGAGATGGTAAAGATACATGGAAGCCAAGAAGGACATGCTTCTAAAGCAGGACTTTGTGACTCCCAAAACAGCTCTGTCCTCCTTGTCCACTCAGACTACGTCATCCAGTTTGAAGAGGACCAGTTCCAGCCAGGGGTCTGGCATGACCACTCCAAGTTCCCAGGCAGCGTCAACTCAGCCGTCCTCCATCTGTCCCCGTATGTCAACTACCAGTTCCGAGTCATCGCTGTCAACGAGGTTGGGAGCAGCCACCCCAGCCTCCCATCTGAGCGCTACAGAACCAGCGGAGCACGTGAGTACTTGAGCTCTGGCTGCCTTGAGTTTGCACTGACTCCCCTAGCTCCCAGCCCTGGGAACTTAGGCAAGTTACTTGGCTGTCCAAGGCCCAGCGTCCTCACCTTAGAGAGTAATACATGCTGTTGCTGGATCCTAACAGCTCCCTCAGGGAAGGGGGTGAGAAGCATGGGTGTCCATGACAGACACCTGGAGTCAGTTGAAGGCAAACAGCAGACTCATTTATTCAATAATGGGGAAGGCCTTATATACCCTCCTCCCAGTGCCCAGGCTGGGTCCCGGATCAGGTGGCATTGTGAAGTTGTTCCTCATTGGCTGGGCATGATCAGGAGCTCTGACAGCGCCTATTGCTAGGCCCTCAGGCAGACTCCAGGTTGGCTCATAAGGACGTGCATGCCTTGGCAACTGGTTTGAGCCAATTTCCTCGACCCTATGGGCCTGTCCTACTACAACATACCTCTTGGGGATCCTACTTAAAACAGCTGGAGAGATAGCTTAGGGAGTAGAGGCACCAGCTGCCAAGTCTGGTGACCTGAGTTTGATCCCTGGTAGCCAAATAATGGGAAGAGATGACTGACTCCCAAAAGTTGTCCTCTGGCCTTCACACATGTCCTATGGCACATGTGAACCCACACATACACATGATACATAAATAGATAGATAGATAGATAGATAGATAGATAGATAGATAGATAGATATAGATAGATAGATAGATGTAATGTTAAACCGATTTTTAAGAAAAAAAAAATGCGTCTTGGGGGCCAGGAAGATAGTTTAGCTAGTGAAATGCTAGTTAACCACGAGGACCTAAATTCCACCCCCAATGGCCATGTAAAATCTGGCCATGGTGGCTCCATGTGAAATCCCAGCACTAAGGAAGCAGAGACAGGGGGATCTCTGGGGCTCGCTGGTTGGCCACTGGAGCTGAATCACTGAGGTCCAGGTACAGTAAGAGACCCTGTCTCAAAAACTAAGATGAAGAGTGAGTGGGGATGACACCCGATATTGACCTCTGACCTCCACAGCCGTGCACACCCAGAAGCACATGAAAGACCTCCTGTGGTGGCTGTCATGTAATGAGCGCATAATAAATCTTAACTGTCACTTTTATGACTGTTAATGATCCTTTATTATCTGCTTGAAGGGGCAGAGCTGTGACAGAGGCATACATAAAAAAGAGATAAGCTGGTGTTATGTCGGAGATCTCTTCCCAACACACTAGGATAAGATTGAGGTTTATGAGATCACGCCAGCTCATGGAGGTAGAAATGCTTGCCCCCAAACATTACATACCAGGATAAGCCAGCGTGTCGCTAACCATGCTGGTGGATGACCTGTGAAGGGAACATGGCATTAGCACAGTGGCCAGCTGCAGTGTGGAAAGCTTTGGGGTGAGTGCTGTCTGGTAAAGGATTAAACTGAAAGGGAATTAGGTCTACTTTCAATCTTAGCTAGGAAGATGCATCGTGCATGGGAGAAAAAGAGCGTTGGAGGCTGCGAAGAGCCAGAGCACAGAAGGGGCAGTCAGGTGGGAGGCAAACGGGGTACCCTGGTCAGGCTCAGGCTTGACTGAAGCTTCATCTGTTGGGTTCCAGCCCCTGAGTCCAATCCCAGTGACGTAAAGGGAGAAGGAACAAGGAAGAACAATATGGAGATCACATGGACGGTAAGAGTACCTCCCCACCCCACACTCACCTGGCAGCAGGCACCCAGGAGCCCCCATTCCTTACTCCCTGGGGCCATAGTATGTTTCAGACTATCTAACCGATTGGGACCACTGTCCTCTGAGAACCAAGCTAGTGCTGAAGCTGAGCATTTGGAAGTGAACAGGACAAGGTCCTAGGTGCAGGAGTTTAGACCAGAGATGGGAGCAAGGCCACCCAATTCCACAGACTGCCAGTCTAGCCAAATTCATCAAGAAAGCCACCAAAATAAACGGTCTGATGTTGAAGGAGGGACTCAGGCTTTAGGAAGGAGACACTTGCAAAACACCAACACTGAACTTGATGCATGCTGGCTCTGGGCAGTGGGTTGTTGGGGGCCCTGGAGCCATCATGAAGTCCAGGTCCTTTCTATAGCCTGGGCCTGAGATGACCGGAGAGGCTTCCCTCAGGCTAGGGTTCTCAACTTCACCCTAGCTCCCTGACCACACTTTCCAAACTAAAACTGGGATATATGTTTAGAAACTGACTTTTTCTAAACCAGTCCTAAAAGCTGAAAATGTCGTCACTCACTGCCACAAGTAACAGAGACCTGGTGCTCCTCAGAGTCCCCTGGCAGTACTATCACTCTGAAGCCTGGCCCTCCAACATCCTTGACCAACAGCTGGTCTATGGCACTGTGTGGCCAGATCTAGGGGCCTGGTTTCTCAGCCAGCTCCTTGGGATGAATGGGTTGCAGTCATCTTTAGTGAGCTCTGATGTATGGAGAAGGATAAGACAGACATGTGGAATTGGTGGGACTAAAGTCAGTTCTGGGATTTTGAGCTCACCAGCAGGAGAGTAGTTTGGTTAGATAGGAGTCCTCTCTCTGACCCTGGATATCACAACTGTCAGTCTTTGCCTCCCTGCTTCTTCTGCCATAGGAAGAAGTTCACCCCAAGTAAAGCATTTGTTCCCTGTGCACCTACGGTCTGGGTGGTGCTTGCAGTCAAAGTGATTAAGTCTCTGGTGAACCTATTGTCATAGAAAATCTGGGTCCTACAGAGTTCCTGGGATTTTAGACTTTTTGAGGATTCAACAGAAGCAGGGTACCAGCCCCTGTACTGGAAAGGAGCTGGCTGATAGCAGGCAAAGCCTGGGTAGAGTGTCTGAACAAATGGAGAAGGCAAGCTGTGGGTGGCTTTACCTACAACACCCTGTCCACCTTGTCTGCCTGTCTGTCTGTCTCTCCTGTACAGCCCATGAATGCTACCTCTGCCTTTGGCCCCAATCTGCGCTACATCGTCAAGTGGCGGCGGAGAGAGACCCGAGAAACTTGGAACAATGTCACAGTGTGGGGCTCTCGCTATGTGGTGGGGCAGACCCCTGTCTACGTACCCTATGAGATCCGAGTCCAGGCTGAAAATGACTTTGGGAAGGGTCCCGAGCCTGACACCATCATTGGGTACTCAGGAGAAGATTGTGAGTATCCCTTCCCTTCCCCGATAGGACCCTCACAGCCAACTGTACATGGCCATTCTCATGGGCTGCAGAACTCAGGATGTGTCATAGAAGGGCGACCAGTTCCCAGGAGATAGGGCTGCCCTACTGTGGCCTAGGTCATGCAGCACCTGGTAACATCAGGAGAATTGTCTTTTGAACACATCCCCACTTAGCCCAGTACTGAAACTTTATAGCTATAAAACCTGAGAGTCTAGAGACAACCCTTTCCAGGATTCTACAACAGCAAATGGTCAAACTTGAAAATAGAACCCGGGTCCCCAGGTCTCCAGATCCCCAGACAAGTTGCTTTACTGCCAAGCCTTGCTGGCACCAAGAAAAAACATCAGGACTGCTGTTCAAAGAGCTGTTTAAATGCTCCAAGGAAGCTGAGCGTAGGCTAGACTCCCACCACAGGGGAGCTATAGACAGACAGTGAAGTTAACAGAGCACCAACCAGAGTGTCCCTGACCCACCATCTTCTAGCATTCCAGAAATGCTTCCAGGCCTTGGAATTGAACATGAAATTTGATTTTCTTGGAAGTTGACTCTGGGCAAACCAACCTTCTAGACCTATATGTGAAAGCGTGTGCATGGCCTCTGTGCCTAGTGCATGGACATCAGTCCCACAGCTCCTGAGCAAAGCAGAGCCAACCAGACTCAATAGTTGGGTCTGTGTCTGATCCAAGAAGAGATGGCGGGATTGGTGTGGTTAGCAGAAGGAAGGGGTGAGGTCAGATCTTAGTAGGAGTGGACACAGGAGGCAAGGAAGGTCAGTGGCCCCAGGATGCTGAGGAGGGATGTAGTGAGGCCCAAGTCCCAGAAGCAGTCATGGATTGGACCCACTGGAAATGAGCAAAGGGGCCTATCCCAGTTCCACCTCTATGGTGGAAGATACTTCCCTACAGGAGTCTAGTGGGGGCGACCAGTCAGTGAGTGTGATGTCGGGCTTCCTGGATGACCCCAGACTTTCCACTACAGCTGTCCACCCTGGGGCCTGTGCACCACTGTGGCAGCTTTGTTCTGATTACAGAGCGGGAGTCACAGGGCCACATTTCTTATCTGAACGACATTGGGGCATCTCCTGTCTGTAGATAGTGTTTCCATTGGTACGCTCAGAATTGATTGTTGAAAATATAGGAAGAGTATTAGAGGAAAATACTAAGGTCTCTGAGCCTCCTTGGGGTAGCTGGAACCTGTGATTTCCCTTTGAGCCTCAGAGGGGCTGGGGACATGTGAGTCACCACCGCTTGTGAGCATCACCCTAGGAGCTGTGGCTGTGGGCAGAGAAATGTAGCACTGTCAACCTGCAGCCCAGCAGAGGAAGCCAGGGGAAGCAATGTCCGCTCTCCCATTACTCTTACCCTGGTGCCTCATGTTGGCACCTCCTATTGGCCAAACTCCTCAAGAAGCCTGAGGAAAAGGTACTTGGCTGGTAAGAGAGCAGCCCCTTAGGCTACGGAGCAGTGGGGACAGATAGAGAGTGGATAGGAAGGTCGATGATCCCAGCACTCAGGTGCCACAAAGAATTGCTCTGGTCACCTGGGTTGTCACCCTTTAGTCCTGAGACTTCACTGTGCTCTGGAGTACCCAGTATGCAGTAGGGTGGAGGTATAGGCTGTCAGAATATGTCCGGGGGGACCCTGGAATCCAAGCGCCAACCTTGCCTGTATGACCAGCTCTCTGTCCCTACGTATTGCAGATCCCAGAGCAGCACCTACGGAAGTTAAAATCCGAGTCATGAACAGCACAGCCATCAGCCTTCAGTGGAACCGGGTCTACTCTGACACGGTCCAAGGCCAGCTCAGAGAGTATCGAGTGAGGAGGCCAGCCCCCAGCCCCGCCTAACCACCTGCTCGCTCGCTAACCAGGGCAAGGGGCAGCAGCTGCGGTGTGTAGGGGGTCTGGAAGGGACCCTAGGAATACTTATGGGGTCTAAAGTCGATTCAAGATGATTTCTGGAACTCAGAATTACCCAGTGGGGAACACAAACGTGCTTACATATATTTATGTATATTATACATATGGTCATGCTTCACTTAGCAACAGGGACATGTTCTGAGAAATGCATCATTAGGCAATTTTGTCATTGTGCCAGCATCGTGGTGCGTACTGAGACAAACCTAGTTTATACAAGCCAGTTCCTCAGCATGGCCACTTACTGCAGTTGATGCACACAGCAAGCTTCAGATGCGTGAGACTGTTAGCAGTGTAACACTAAAAAATTGTTTTACAGTAAGCTGCATTTTCTAATAGAATCAAAAGTATAAAGTAGGACCTAGGGGCATATTTCAGTGGTAGAATGCTCGCCTAACACTCATGAACCTGGCTAGGTTCAATCCCCATCACTACAAGGCAGAATGCAAGTATTGAGTAAATATGAAGCATAGGATGGGATTATAAATGTGTAAGCCTAGTGATGGTCATTACCAAGTGGTCCAGTTGTATTGCTATGATTTTTTGTGGTTGGCAGCCCTGTAGACCTGTCTGCACAGCACCATCGTACATATAGTATAATATGACATCATGATGGCTACCACACCATCACTAGGTAGAAGAATCTTATGGGACCACTGTCCTATCATACATGGTCCCTTGCTGGCAGAGCATCACACAGCTCATGACTATATGAACACACATGGTCTATTGAAGGTCCAGTTCAGCTAGAACTCCTTAGAAAGGTGCTGGGTTTGGGCTGGTCCTGCAGAGCACATGTGTTTGGTATACGTGTATGAACCAACGTGTGTATCTTCCTGTGCACCACAGAAGCACCTCACAGCTACACCCTTTCTCTCAGAGGGCCCTGCCGAGCTGTGTGCTTCCCCGACCTGGTTCCAGAAAGCCACACTAACAGGCAAAGCCACTCTGTTACGCTGCCTCCCTGTTGCCGCAGCCAACTCTGCTGCCCAACACAGATTCTGAAGGCCCTAGCCTCTTGTGCGTTCGGCCTGGGAGCAGTCGTGTGTCCTCAGAGGGCTGGGCTGAGGCTGGGGGAGAAATGGTAGGATTTTCCCTCAGGAGGGTAGCTAAAATGCAGCTGTGAGGAGGATCAGCCATGGGTTACCCCTGGGTCTGTGACTCCTGAGGTCATCAAGAGTTGGCTGATGGACAGCTGGGGACAGACAGAAGGGATCAGTCCCTTCTTGGGAAATGATCTTGGCAGTGAACTAAAGAAAAGAAGGGCAGGTGCCCCTGTTCTAGCTCCTCCCCAACAGTTAACTTTTAACCCTTAACCTGCTGGCCTGGAGAGTTTTCTTATCAGTAACTTATGAAGTACTTATCAGGCTCCATAAAGCTGAACTTCCTCACCATTTTGCTGATGACCCTGATGTGACAAGTTGTCCTGTGGCTTCTTACCCACTGCTAATAAGACCTTCATCATACCCTTCACCTCTACCGCCCTCCAAGACCACCCTTCCCATCCAAGCTCCGCTACTGCACAGCCCTGCACCCCAACTTACTTGGACATGTGTCTGCCATCTCTAAAGATCTTCAACAAATAAGGAAATCACTTGGCTTCAGAGAATTAAACCAACCATTCATTGCTCACGCTCCGACTGTGTGGGACAACCTGCTCCTTGCGTGCCCACCTGCGGCCTTCCTAAACTGTACTAATCCAACTGAAAGCGAGGTGGTCTTTCTGCACCAGGACCCCTGATTTGCACTTGTGGTTCTGGCATGGGCTCTCCCCGTGCGACGTGTCACCCAGCTTGGACATATTCTCCAAAGAAGTGGCGCAGCTCCAAACACGAGTGAAACCACAACCCTGTTTCACGTTCAGCACCACTCTATAGAGTGGCTGATGAGTGAGGACCATAAGGCTGTCCCCCCCAAGTCTGTGTGGGGTGGACGAGGTCATTTGAGACTGGGAGACTGTAGAAGGCAAAGGGAGGACCAGTCACTACCACCACTAACCACTAACCTGGCCTTGCTGCCTGGTCCCTCACCAGCCTGCCTCTGTCTCAAAGGCTTACTACTGGAGGGAGAGCAGTTTGCTGAAGAACCTGTGGGTGTCTCAGAAGAGACAGCAGGCCAGCTTCCCTGGTGACCGCCCCCGGGGCGTGGTGGGGCACCTGTTCCCCTACAGTAACTACAAGCTGGAGATGGTTGTGGTCAATGGGAGAGGCGATGGGCCTCGCAGCGAAACCAAGGAATTCACCACCCCGGAAGGAGGTAGGTCTGACCTGCAGCTCTTCGAGGTGGGGTAGGATGAGGTAATGTCACCGGTGAGCCTGGAGCAGCTCTGGCATGGACAGCCTGGGTGACCTCAGCAAGCTGATGGCCGTCACCGAGGTGGACCGTCCTTATGGAAACGCGTGTCTCAGGAGATCTGTGTGGTGTGCCAATGCATTCCAGACACAGGCTACTCACCTCCTCTGAGGTGAAGGCCACACGTGGCACCTGGCCACTTCGACGTCCTGCTTACCAGCACTGAAGACCTGCACAAGCCTCCCCTTGGCATCAAGAAACACTCACAGGAAGTTGTGTGTACAGAGTGTCACCCCACCCTCCTGCCGGCTTATGGTTTGGTCTGACCCTGTGGTCCAGACATCTACAAAGTTCTGTTCTCACCTGGGTTCCCCCATAGGCTCTTTGATCCACGTGGCATAAGCTTAGTCTTCTGTTTCGCCTCCCTCCCTGCTTAACCGTTTCCCATTTCTTCTTCTCTTCCTCCTCTCTCTTCTCCTTTGTCCTTCCCTCTCGTTCTCTTTACCCCTGTCTCTCCTCCCTCAGTTTGGTTCCCATCATCAACCTCTCCCCATCACCCCCACCCCTCTCCAGGCGCTCTGCCCTGAGCCTCTCTCTCCTCCCCGATAGAGCCCTAGAGCCTGTATCCCCAGCTCAGAAGCTGGGGCCTGCTGCTGCACCCAGGGCTGAGAGCCCTTGGCTGAGGACTAGGAACTGCACCCTTGCCGCAAGACGCTTTTGATGGGTTCCCTGCCCGGGAGTGGCTCTGATTTGGAGGTGTATTTGCAGGGTGGAAGCAGCCTAATGTGTGCCAAGTCCAGGGTAGTTGCCAAAGGAAAACTCACTTGACTTTCCCCACTTCAACAGCCGTATCTGAGCCTCCCTTGGCTTCCTACCAGGTGAAAGTGCATGCCAGGCAGGCGGCAGGCTCTACCCTCCTGGTTCTAGGACCTGGTTCAGCAGTGGTCCAGCACAGGGATACTTGAGGTCATGCCTTCATGCCTGTGCTTTGTTTTCTGTGTTCCCCTCATCCTCCCCGCCCTCATCTCCCGGCTCCCTCCTCCTTCCCCAAGTACCCAGCGCCCCCAGGCGTTTCAGAGTCCGACAGCCCAACCTGGAGACCATCAACCTGGAGTGGGATCACCCGGAGCACCCAAATGGAATCCTGATTGGATACACGCTCAAATACGTGGCCTGTATGTTCTGCTTTTTTTTTTTTTTTTTTAATTTTTCTAAATCAGATATAATCACAAACCCTTTCTCGCCATTTTCTTGAGGGATGGAGATTGGAAGCCTGTGGGTGCAGATGGCATTGCATAGGGATGAGACTGTCAAGGAAAAGCTGGTCATTAAAGAGAGGAGGCAAGCCCCAAGCCCTGCTCTTCTTACCCAGCTCCATCTGCAGGAGGGAGACAAAGGGTGCTCTGGTCTATTGAGAGAGACCATCCCAGCCCTCAGGGAGCTTGCAGTCTCCAACATCTACCAGTCTAAGAAAGAGTATTCCTCCCCCATTGGCACCTCTGTCTGATGGACAGACAGTGTGCACAGACAGCGAAGGATGCTTGGGAGACACTGTAAGCAGGTGTCATTCGATAAGGCAGCCGTCTGTGGAACAGTCGGGCTACTGTGGAGTGATTTGGCTGAGGGACCTGCGTCACAAAGTCCTTACCACAAAGGGCAGGATCACCAGGTGGGAACAGGAATATGATCACACTTCAAAAATGTTGAAGTGTAGGTAGTGCTGTCCCTCACTGGGAAGCTCAAAGGGCCGGGTGACATGTTGTTGACACTGTAGCAGCCAACCAACCATGTGGCTTCCATGCTGTTCTGAATTGATCTCCGGACCTGACCCTCCGACTGATGTATTGAAGAAGGTAGCCTTTTACAAATGAGACAACAGCATTCAAAAGCCCTGGGGAATTCTTCCAGTTCTGTTTGAACAGAAGGAAAGAATTCCAGAGATTTGACCTTGTCAGGGGTCCTGGGAAGTATAAACTGATCTTTCAGAACTGACCACATGGCTTTCAGGAAGCTAGAGACAATGGGCTCGGTGTTAAGTGTGAACCCTGAGGTACAATGGAGGTCCCTCAGTGCTAGCAGTGGGAGGGAGCTTGTGCCCAATCCCCTTCCAGAAACCCCAGAAGCTGCCTCATGCAGGTACTAAACCTCCCCACTGTCCTCTCTCTCCAGTTAATGGAACCAAACTTGGAAAGCAGATGGTGGAGAACTTCTCTCCCAATCAGACTAAGTTCTCGGTGCAGAGAGCAGACCCTGTATCACGCTACCGCTTCTCCATCAGCGCCAGGACGCAGGTGGGCTCCGGAGAAGCAGCCACAGAGGAGTCCCCAGCACCTCCAAATGAAGGTAGGTCCACAGTGGCAGGCCTTGGAGGGAAAGGCCCTTGCTAATCTGGATGCCTGGAGAAACCTACCAGAAGCTGGGCTTGCCCTTCCATGATGGAAAGGAAGTGAGGCCACAAATCCCGCCTACCACAGGAAGTAGCCTGTCTTGGGTGCTGAGAGATAAGTACCAGTGCTGTATCTGCAAAAGTCATCACTCTTGGACATGCAGGCAGACCTGGTCCTCCACTTTGCCGTGACCTGCACAGCTACTTAACATCAACCATCCGTCCTTGTAGAAGAATAAGAAAGGGCATGTGAGTTGAGAGGAAACATGAGAAATAACCATTCCGATGAACTCCAAAGAGTCAGACCGCTCATCTACCGAGGGAGGCAGGAATACAATCCTCTGGGAACATCCTGTCTTTTGCCAAAGGCATACAGGGCCAAGGAGACAGGGCAAAGTGCAGTGATCGCAGCGGCTGGACTGGGGCAAGAGTGGAGCAGGAAATATGTTCTCCCTTTGCAGCCTGAATAAGACGAGGTGTCTGGCTGCAGAGAGGTAGGAGCTGGGAACAAGCCTTTGCCAAGCCAGATTCACAAAGAGCAGGTGAACCTTAAGTCATGGCAAGATCCTTCTCCAGAGCTGCGCCCGACTTAAGTGTGCACTAGAGGGCGCTCTTGGCTCGTTTGCATGTATGCTGGCTTCAGCATAACCTCCCAGAGATGATAAGGCTGCAGAGGCTTCTAAACTGGTAGCTCCTTGTAAAATGGTCAGGACCTTCTGCCTCTCCAGAGGTACAGCGGTCTATGCAACAACTATTTCTTAAGCGCCCACCCCCATGCACCACACCAGACACTACATCAGAAACAAGGAACAGAAAGGTAATAAGTTCACAATGTCTGGAGACATCTACAAGAATGTCTACTTGTCTTTCTGCCCAAATTAAGGTGCTGCCATGGGCAGGAAGTTTAGGATATTTAATATGCAAGGGTGAGACAAAAAATAAAAGGTAATATGAACTGAGATTGCCCCATGATCATGACCAGTATTTGCCTCCCGGGAGGCTTGGGTTCCGTGGTCTGATCCTGACCCAGATGGGGTCTTCTGAGCATCTCTCCTCCCCCATCCCAGGAGAGCATTGTGCTTCCAGAGGGGGCTGCCAGGCCATGCTGCCTCAGCCCAGTCTTCCTGTACAGCTGCAGCAGCAGCCCTGAGCTCCTCTGGCCAGCGGGCAGCACCCAGGCAGAAGCTAGAGCCCTGTGTCCCTCTCTGGTCTTCCAGATCAGGAGTAGTCACACAACAACCTCCCAGTCCTGGTGTCCTCTTCTAACCTCTGCACACACAGGAAGTTGATTAGGGCTGGTGGACTTTCAGTAAGTATCTGGTTGCATCTGTTGCCAGAGACTGCCAGGCTGTGGTACACTCTCTGTAGTTCCAGAGATGCAGAAAGCCTCTCTGCCCAGCCCAGGACAGAAGAAAAACCCTTTGTCCAACCTCAGTGACCATGATGGGGAAAATCCTACAACTCTGGAGAACAAGAGGACAGAGGTGTTTTGGGATTTGTGGATATTTTCAGAGATTTGTTCTAGAGCTCTTGGTCATATTTGATTTCCTGTTTTCATGAGGTACAACTTATGGGGCAGGGGGACATTGAGGCAGTGGGAAACCAGGTCAGGTGAGTCGGGTGCTTTCAGAGCTCCAGGACCTTCAGAGTCATCATACTTTGAGAGTCTGAGATGGGGATGGTCCCTCCCCCACTACTACCCAGCATCTTGCTGTGAAGGTGCAAGGGCTATCTTTGTGCCTAGCTGGTTGCTCCTGCACCACCTACATCTACACCCTCAATTCCTGGCATCTTAGGGGGTCACTTAACCCAGCCAGGGCAGGGCAGATCCTTGGAAAAAGAGCTGGAAGTAGAGCACTTTGCCTGACCTGTGCCTGCAGCCACCTCTTACATAGCAAGTCCTTGTAGAAGCATGATGTATTAGAAAGGTCTCTAAGCACCAGATGGAATAATAGGAACCTGCCTGCCTCCAGTGGGGTTGAGCGTGGCTCCCTGAACACCATTTAGCATCCTTGGGATGGCGACGAACCTTAGTCATATCACTGGATATATCACTGGAGTCAGGTTTGAGCCAGACCTTTTCTGCTTTCTTCTGTGGTTTCACCTGTGCTGTTTTCTCTTCCCTCTCACCCTCTCCCCTACTCTCTCTGGCCATCTTGGGTGCTGTGTCTGAAGCTACTCCAACCGCAGGTATTGTACCAGCAACAGAGGTAATGGGCATAGCACGGGGCAGTGCAGATGTCGCCCATGCTGGCCAGAGCCCAGCAAGAGAAAGTGACTCAGGCTGAAAGCATGCTCCAGGCTCACCCTTTCAGTGGAGAAGCCAGGCTTGAAAGGAAGCTGTAATAGAGAGTGTTGACCAGAGGAAGTGAACATGCCCTCTCCTCTCACACAATGCTTGCCCCTACTAAGGAGGCTGGCTTGCAAGGGGTCTCATATGTCGGTTACCTATGGTGGTCACCTGAGCCTTGCTGGACCTGACATCTCTGAGCATAGAGATAGCTCTCAGAGGTGTGCTATACAGGGAACCACTGGCTCCTAGGCCTGACGATGCCACCATCCTCTGAAAGGGTGAGCACACTGTGCATGCTGGACTTGCATGCTGCATGGGGGACCCAGCGCCATTCCACCAGCTAGCATATGTTCCGGTCAGTAAGAATAATGAAGCACATCTATGAGTAAGACCGGAGCTCCAGGGCCTGGAGTCTCACTGGGTGTCAGAGATTGCACATCTCCTTGACCCAGAAACTCCGCTCCTCAGTATTTGGTGTGGAGACAGACTTTCTTCTTTGGGGTCAGGAGCTGGGCAGGTGGGTCTGTGTTAAAAGCCAACATGCTAACAATGTCCCCCTTTCAGTCCTCATGTCATTGGTTTGAGGACCATCAAAGGGCTCTACCATAGAGGGAGGACTGTCCTTAAGCCAGATAACTGTGCAAGGGATGCCAGGGTTCCTTTCTTGGTCCTCTGAGCTTGAATTTTCCCATGAGTTAGAAGCTGAGGAGAGAATGCCCAGGATATTACAAAGGCTAGAAGACAGGGCACACTAGTACCTGCACAAGCAAGTTCCGTAAAGACAACAAGCTTTGTAAAGACACCGGCTTTGGGTGAGGGAACAGGAGCCAGGCAGGAGTCCGAGTTTGCTGTATATTACTTAGCCCCTTTGGTTTCCTATGCTCATTTATTTCCACCCACGCCTTCCTACGTTGATTCTGCTTCTGTTGCATACCCTCCTCATGTTTTCATGTTTCGCCAGCTAGATCTGCCAGTAATTAAAAAACATGCTACCTCCCCTCAGCCCTCTTCCTGCTGCCCCAATAACCAAGCCGGCCAGTCAGGCCGGTGCTTCCCCACACGATCTAAAGCCCTCTTCCAGGATGTGAGACACAGAAGGTGTCCAGGGCCTGGGGACCATAGATCAAACAATTCTTGCCATGCTTCAGGGACGGTCGCCCTGTCTTCCTCTGTGAGTCTCTTCCACAATTGTGACAGCAGGTACTTGGGCCAAGTCAACTCAAAGCTGATTGGTCAAGCATCTTCCCATCACCCTCCCCATCCTGGCACTCCAGACCCAGTGTAGTGGATCCAGCTGCAAGAAGTCTGCTGTGTTCCAAGGACAGTCTGTGTGGTCCTCCTGTGAGCTGCCATTGCAAGGGGAGTGAGGGGTGCTGTTCCAAACCCCCTTCCACTTCTTCCTTCCAATGTTAAAAGTTCTAAACTCATCAAGCCATGTGGGACGGGACAGGACCAGGGTCTCTGCTGTCAATCAAGTATGTTTCCCAGGCTCCGATATCCACGTGACCACACTGGGAAGGGTGGATTGGACCTTTTTTTTTTTTAAATCTGAGACATGCCAGTAATATCAGATGTTTTTGGCTATATGTACGCAATGCCTTCTGGGGGCAGTAGAGCTTGGGTCTACATTTTCAAAGGGAGCAGTGTCCAGCCCACCACCCTCCTCCTTTTCATCCTCACCAAAACCCGACAGTTCCCCCAAGATTGATCAGTTCTTATATTGCCCAGTGAAGATAATCCCTCTCGTCCACCTGTATCCTCAGTCTGCTAGGATTGCTGCCCATCTGTCTCACAATCTGTGACTTGGCTGGGGTAATCTTCATGCCATGTGGACAATCTTGGACCGAACATTCCATCTTGGAATGTCTGGAACCTGTTCTTGTCTTTGACTCAGCTCCGATCTGCAAATGTTGGGTGGGTAGCTGATAGAAACTCAGCTCTGTGGCAGGTTTAGGAGGATAAGAAAATGAGCAAGATGTGACATCTCTCCATCTTTACACATGCTCCCCCAAACGCTCTGGCTATGTGTCTTTCTTGGGGCCTTAGATATTGTATAGGACTGGCCCATCCTGTTTTGGCCAACTCCTGGCTTCCAGATCTAGGCTACCCTAAAACCATCTTAGGTATTTGACACTCATTGCTCTCTCTAGAGTTGCTGGCCAGCTGTGACCACCCATCAGTACCAGCTAGGACTGTTTCCAAACTCACAGTTCCTGCTGTGGTGAGAAATGACATTCTTGCACAGGAATATGTCCACCTAGCCTGTGGTCCCCTTCTGTTTATGCCAGCCCGATTTCAGGGCTCACCAATGTTCCATCCTCTCCTCAGCCCAGTCCAGGAGTAAAAAGCTCTGAATGGCCTGAACTATACATTGTTCCCTTTTGAAAAGTTTATCCCTTCCTTCCTACCTGTCCTGGGCTTTAGACGGTTCTCTCTCTGACTGTGGTACCTTGGCCTCTGCCTTGTATCCTCTGGCCCTCCATCCTGGGGATAATAGACACAGCAATGAGTGGGTCAGGGGCATGCTGATTCACCAGCCGTAGCCTCTGAGGGTCTACTCTATAGAACCTCACTGGGGACACCCCTGGAGGCTGCCAGTAGCTCCTGCCCTCACTCCCCATCTCTCCTTCTCACTTATACCCCGAGGCTTGCCTCAGAGCCTAACAAGAGATACCCAGGAACTATCACCACAGAGAACTTCTTCCTTTATACTTGGTAGGCGTGGCTGTCAGAGGAGGGGGAATGTGGGCTGGAAGCATCCACATGATCACTTCTCACCCTTGTCTTCAAGTGCTGAGCAAAGCTGGAAACCCGTTCAGCATTTCTGTCCCAAGTGCATTTGCTGGACTGCCCTGGAAAGTGTGCAGCTCAGAGGGAGTAGGAGAGATGTGAGAGTGTGTCCCTGTTAAAGGATCTGGTCACAGGAGGGCTTTGGGGAAAATGGACTTGGGTTCATGGACCCTGGAAAATGTACAGCTCCTGTACCTGAGGGAAAGGAAGACCAGGTCCCTGAGCTTTATGATGGGGCTGGGTGTGACCCAAGTTACAAGGAGTGGTTTCTCATGGCACCTTTCGGGTAGTCACAGAAAAGAGGGCCTTGTGTACATTTCATCTGCCAGAAAGTACTAGAAAACACATCATTCATAAAGAACTAAGAGAGAGCTGCTTTGCTCAGGGGGACAAAATCTCTTCCTGTCTGTCACTCGTGGCCAAGGTCATGGTGGACGGGGACCAGCCCTGAGGTAGTTGATCTTCACCTTCCCATCTCTCCACATTTCTGTTTGTGAATCCATGCTTCCCCAAGCATGTTGGTGGGCAGATAAAGCCAATCCCTTCACGTGGGGTCTTAAGAGCACTGAGTTGACTTTCTGGCCTAGGGCTGAACACACCCCTGGAAAAAAACAATAAGAGAGGCAGGCTTGTCTCCACTCCCTGCCCCCACCTTACCCGTCCTTCCCCATGCTTCTTGATGCTTGACTAAAGTTAGGGGAATACAGTGTTATCCTTTGGATTCTCTGAGGTGTAATGGACAGTCATCTTCCCAGTGTGACTTTATAGTCCCCACACTTAGGGCCTTTAATAGCTCCGATTTTGCAAGTAGGAAAGCTTCAGGGCCTTGAAAATGTGTCCTTCACAATAGGGGCTTATAATGCCAGAGCCCCAGGGAAGTACCGTAAGTCGGTTTCTAGTGGAAATGGCTTGGGCTCAGGAACCTGGTTCTCCTAGGGAAAGTTTTCGCCTTCCATCCCTGACCTAACCCTTCTGTAGGATGGGAGAAGTGAGGGATATTATTTTCCAGGATTTCTGGAGATTCGAGGCAGAGTGAGATATCAACGCTTCCTCAGAAGTTAGGGTTACTGTTTATGTCTCTGTCCCCGCCTACTGCCAACACCAGAAAGGGAACGATGGTCAGATTGTGAGCAGTGATGTCACAAGAGAGAGCTCTGCCCTGATTCGCCTGGTCATCCTCACACTGTGAGTCTTAACAAATACTGACCTTGGAAGTAAGGAGGGGAGGCCCCTTGCTAGCTTCCCTGACAGTTCTATAGAAGAAGAATGGTCTGAAAATGTTGCCGCATTTGCGGGTTTAGGTCCCAGGGCCGACTAACATGAAAAGTCCACTTTGGATGGAGTCTGAGCAAGTCAGGTCAAATATAAGTCTGGCTGTGACCCGGAAGAAGATTTCCACAGAGAGGGAGCCTGGCACTTAGCTCCTTTGTCACTGCTATTTGTGTGGCTTTCTGTGGCTGGGAGACTAAGGTCGCCCATCACAGGTCACACCATCATCCATTCTAGGTTCTAATGTGAACTGGAAGGACTTGGGATGCATGGGCTCTACGGCTCCTAGACAGAAAGGTAGCCCTAGAAGTGTAGGTGCAGGGGTGGGGCAGCTGCCAGCAGACAAAGAAGAGGGAGATGGAGGAGGGGGGCAAAAACCACAGACATGACCCAGGGGGACTTTGGAATGAGGGGCTGGTAGCAGCAGGCTGCTCTGAGTCCCTGAAGGGTAGAGCCCAGTCACCTGCCCACATCTCCTCTGAGTTGAGGCTCCAGAGCTGGACCCACATGATATTTCCGGGTCTTGGTGGGTGGTGTGTGACCCACACTTTGTGCCATCCCTGGGGTTCAATGATTCGGTGTGTGTGTCCTTCAGCCACTATCCTGGTCCCTGGTTGCATGCATGTTGGGTGCTTCAAGCTACACAGACCATGAGAAGAAAATGAAACACACACCCGCTTCATTCTCTTCCTCTCCCATGGCTGTATATCGGTTGCTGGGGTCCTCCCAGACCAGTGCAGGTGCTTGGGAAAGCTTCTGACTTCTGAGCCCATCTTCCCACTGGGCTGCCTGCCTTGCACGTGGGGGCCGGATGTACTAGCTGAGTGCTACCAGACCAACCAGACTTGGTTATCTCCAATTTCCCTCTTAGCTCCTCCCACGTTGCCCCCGACTACTGTGGGGACCACAGGCCTTGTGAGCAGTACTGATGCTCCTGCCCTTGCTGCCACCAGTGAAGCCACAACAGTCCCCATCATCCCAACTGTCGTCCCTACCACCATCGCCACTACCGTCGCCACCACTACTACAACCACTGCCGCCGCCACCACCACCACCACCACCACCACGGAGAGACCTCCCACTACCACCATTGCAACTAAGATTCACGAAACCGGTATTGTGCATTGCCCGTGCTCCTGGCCCCCCTGAGCCCACCTCCTAGCTTCTCCAGACAACCCCAGACTGAGCAGTGGGCTCTGGGGTGGTGTTGACCGGCCCACCATGTTTTATGTTTCACACTAGGCCCAGCATCCCCACCCTGAGTACACACAGGTGGCCTTCTACCAATCAGCACTCCTTATGCTAGTCAGATCCCGCCATCCTTCAACAGAGCGCCAGGCTTCTCAGAGAGAACCCCAAACATATTCCAGGTAGTTAGCCAGGAATGGGCACTCAGGAATAGATGGGGTGAGAAGGGATGGTTTTAATGGCTGTGTGCCTGGCCAAGAGACCTGCTGGCTACACCGTGTCTGTCCACCTCGAGGGACAGAGGCTAGAAGGAGGAACAGGGAGTGGCGCCATGCCGCACATCTCCGCCTCTGGAACCCCTGCCTCTCCCTTGCACCTCTGTCCCCAAGGAATTCTTGCAGGTAATTCTTTTAAAAAGTTAGAGCATGCAGGAAATGGTGTTACCAGGTCATGTCTTAATGACCAACAATGCTCCATTTCTTTTCCCCTAAAATGTAGATCTGGAGGGAAAAAATGCAGGAGTTCTGGTTCTGGGAATGGCCTTTAGGGTTCTTGTACTTTAAACATAGAGCATCTTTGGAGAATTCAATCATTTCTGAATGCCGAGCATCAGTCTTTTATTATTGTAGAGTGGAGGGTCTCTACCTTCCTGGGCCCAGAGGGCAGCTGTAACAAGGGCATGAAGCCTCTGGAAAGACTGCCGGAGAGTACCCAGGATGCCCCCCATTCCCAGAGAATCATAGACCGACCCCCAGCCTCCACTGCTTCTGCTTCTTGGGGAGTCCTTCCACCTTCCCAGCCACCCACTTATCAGCCTCGGAATGTAAAGGGAGGCTTGATGCTCCTGTTAGTATTTGCTCTAGCTCAATTACAAGGTGTGAAGTGAACTGCAGGCAGAGGCAGGTGATTCACAGCTGACACATTCCTCAGCACTCAGAAATGCTGATGTGCGTTAGAGGCACAATACTAGGATGTAAACATGAAATTTAAGGGCAAAGTCAACCCAGGAGAGAAGCCTTCTATACAATCAGATGCCATCAGTGAGTTGGGGTTGCTGTCCTCTAGGGCATAGTGAGACATCTTTTCTCATCAGGGCAGGCCTTGTAATCCTTGAAGTGCTTTGAATTAGCAAAAGTGAGCCAAGAATTCAAAATGATGCATCTTGCTCCCTGGCCATTCCTGACCTAGAAACATCACTCTTATACCGGGCAAGACGGGCCTCATGACTCACAGTCCAAGTGTAGACCATGTCTGAAGCTGTAGAGGGCCTGGCCACAGCCCGGATCATGTAGAGAGCTTGGGGAGAACTGAAGTATCTCAGCTTCCCAGGAATCTTTTTAATGAAATTCATCTTCATCTTGTCTTATATCTCAACATGCAAAGCTTCATAACTTTTCCTTGCTCAGGGTATCCTTGGATTCATTTTTAGGTTTGGGTGCTATTCCCTAGCTCTCGTGTGCTAGGAATCTGTGGAACAAGACTTGCTAATCATGGCCTCCTTCGGACTTCACAATTGCTGAGAGTTTACCTTCTTGGTCTCTCCCTCCGAACAACCCAGTTCTTTAGCAGACATTATCCTGACTCTTCTGATGGTTCCCACCTCAAAGTCATCTTGGTCTCCCATTGCTTTGCTCTGTGTGTGTGATGTGTGTGTCCGTGTTACAGTGCGCATGTTAGTGTGTGTGAGCGCAGGTCCACACAGGAAGATAAGAGAACAACCTTGAGTGTTGGTGCTGGCTTTCCAGCTATCTGGATTTGAGACAGGGTCTCTGGCCGTCTGCTGCTTGCTGCGCACGCTGGCCTGCAAATGCCACCGTGACCGTGACTCTTCTGTCAGCCTCCCATCTCTTGGTGATGTTGTGCTTCCGTATTCAGCTTTTATTTGGGTTTTGGAGGTCTGAACTCAGTTTGACAGGCTTGCACGACAAGGATTTTCCTCACTGCCGCCTCTCCAGCCCCTGCTTGGCCTTTCCTAAAAGCACCCGACTGTCATTCCCTTGGAGAGCGTCAGATTTGGCTCAATATCACATCGGGGGTCAAGCTGTTTAGATGCAAATTTTCTAGGTGGGGTACAGCATCCTGAGGTAAGGAGCAAGAAAGACCCCCAAATCAGGGCTAATCCACTTCATTACTACTCCAAGATCCTTGAACTTCCAGGAAGAAGGAATTACTGAAGCAGCCGATGTGATCAAAACGGACCATACAGCAGAAAAGCAGCTTGTCTCCCTCCCTCCCAGGCAGCAGAAAGCCTGCTGCCTTTAGTAGAGCCTTTTTCTCAGCCCCTCACTTGACACACATTGTGTTCACCTGGGGCAAACAACACCTGACAGGGTTGCAGTAGAAAAAAAACAAAAAAACCACAAAACACTTCTTTGAAGTGAAAATCAGGAAATCTTTTATCACTTCCCCAGCCCTGCAGACTCAATCACATGTCAACTAGATAATGAATAAATGCATCGCCAATATTCTCTATTCATTTATGCCTGACAAGTGAGTTGGTGACAGTGCCCCCTTGCATTCTAATTAAATATACAGGAGCCATGTTTGTAAAGCCCTTGAACTACAAGCATCCTTGCTCGTCCCTTGTTGCTAAGTCTTTGCTGGGAAATATCGTAATCAGACTTCTGGGACCCTGGCATTTGAAGGCTGCCGCCATCCTCCTGTATATGCGCTATGGTTTCAGACAGGCCCATGCCTTTGATAAAGTGGCTCCCGGCCCCCAGGTGCTTGATAATTAATGTTCTCTTTGTTACAAGGAGATCAAGTCTCCACGGCTCTGTGGCCAAGAAGCCAACAAGCAGAGTTCTGCTAATATAGAGAACACTAAGGGTTGGATGCTGGGGGGAGCTCATCATCTTTGGGTCCCATCTAGCCTGTGTCAGGGGCATCCACTCTGATTGTACTAGGGACTCTGAGGTTCTGAGCCACAATACAGGCCATCTAGGCTCGCATTAACTGGAGGGGCTCAGATCAAAGTCACCTGATTAGTATTCTCTAGCTTCAGGAAGCCAGGAGCATTTTCCTGTGTTTAATCTCATCCTTACTATCTCATTCTTACATGGTTTTCTTTGGGTGGTACTCAGGATGGAACCTGCATGGCCAAGAAGCACCCCAATACTGAGCCATACCCCTAAGGCACTCCTGCTTGACTTTCAAAGGCAGCCCCTCTTCTTCCAGTTGAAGGAGGCAAACTCACTCTGTTCTCTTCTGCCAGCATCCTGACCGCAGGGCCCATTTCTTTGCCCCCTTCTTTGCGCTGTTCAAACCTATGACAAGGGACCTATAAAGGAAATAAATCCAGATTAGAGCCTCCAGTGGTGTGACTGGGAACCCACCCTTTTTCCTAACCCCTTCTTGCGAGGAATAAGAGACAACTTCCTGGTCCCCTTCACACACAGACAGGTCCCCTGGCTGTTCCTGTGCATCCCTGGGTACCTTTGGCCTGACTGTCAAGACTGCTCTGTTGTTGGGCTGCCTGCACAGCTGCTCCTGACTCCTCCCTTTCCCAGCAGCCTCTGGGTGTGAGAGTATGCACACGTATGAACGCGCCTCTCTGAGTCTCCTGTGCTACCTCTGTCCTCACCACTAACTCCTCTTCTAACCCGTCCACCAGCCCCTGATGAGCAGTCCATTTGGAACGTCACGGTGCTCCCCAACAGTAAATGGGCCAACATCACCTGGAAGCACAATTTCAGGCCCGGAACTGACTTTGTGCTTGAGTACATTGACAGTAAGCATTGCTATGTGGGGTGGGGGCGGCGGCAGTGGTACAGCAGTGGCGGGGAATGGTAGATGCCCATTAAGGAGATCCTGTTGAACTCCCCCAGGCTTAGAAGCCTTTTAGCCTGGCTTCATTGTGGTCTCGTGAAATCGATCCCTGCCTGATATAGAAGAGGTGGAAGGAGACTTGAACAAGAAGGGACTTCCAAAGCCATTAGCAAAGGCCTTGAATTACATGTGTTGTGGCGGATCTGTGGACTGTGACCTGCGTCCACTCTTGCCCAGAATGAGGATCCTGAGTATCTAAAAGTGAGCCAGGTCTCATTTCGGGGTTGATCCCCTGGCCAAGACTCTGAGGGTCCTGATGCCTTCGCTGAATGGGCCAGGGCCCCAACCTGAGCTGCAGCTGCTCTCTGTTCACAGACTAGTGGAAAGCAGCAGTCACAGACACAGACCAGACAGCCAGTGGTTCAAGGTGAGCCAGGCACTTTATCAGAGCTTGGGATTGGACTGCAGATTGTGTTCCAAAGATCTGCCTTCTCTGGGCAAGGGCCCCTGGTTCTGCCGGATGAAGCCCACATCTCTCTAACATGTGCTAGAAGCTGTGAAGCCAATAAGCCAGTCAGAAAACCCAGCTCCCTCCTGCCAAGAACTCTTAGGACATGAAAACCTGCTGCTAGGTTCTGAGATCGGAGGAGGGCTTCAGACCCTTAGGGTCTGGAGTCTCTGTTTAGTTCTGGATGTTTTCAGCTTCCTGCCACCGTCATGCCCACTCACAACCCCAAGACATAGACACTTTGTCTGACATGTGAATTTGCAATGTGGCAAACAGTCCGAGACGAAACCAAGGGTCAAGTGGAAGCCAAGGGTCCTGTCTCACCTCCATGTGAGATACTAACCACGTGACATACTAACCAGCTTGCTGGCTCTCCCAGGAAGCTCTCCTGCAGAAAGTCAGTCACGTCCATGGCAGCTGACATGCTTCAAGGCTGAGGCAGCTAATCTTGATAGGGGAGACATCATGTAAGAGCTAGAAGTGCATGCTGGGCGTCGGGGAGCTGCCTGTTCTGTGTGGAGGGACTGGACCAGGGAGCTTCAGCCCCCTTTCCACGCCTCTCTGCTTTTGACAGATGCACAGGGACCTAAACACTCTCTCCAGCTCCTGGTGCCTGGTTGTAAGCTGACCTAGGTTTCTGTTCCCCAGGCAACCATACGAAAAAAACTATCCCAGTTAAGGCCCAGGCCCAGCCTATACAGCTGACAGACCTCTATCCCGGGATGACGTACACATTGCGGGTATATTCCCGGGACAACGAGGGCATCAGCAGTACCGTCATCACCTTTATGACCAGTACAGGTGAGAGGGGATCTGGCCTTGCCATCCCCCCGCAAGCATGGGCATCTACCTCATCCTCATTCCTAGCTTCCTGCTTGTCTCTTCTTGGAAACAGGTCTCATCTCCACCCCATTCCTTTGCCTTGCATGGCGTGCCTCTGGCCTGCAGGAAGTCACAAGGTGTGCATGCCCCAGTGGAGAGCAAGCCGGGCTCTGAGCCAGGGGGGCTGAGTGGGCAATCAGGAAACAAAGGACTGAATAATGAAGACAGGGAATGCTTGGTCCCCACCATGTCTAACAAAAGGGCTTAGTGCATGCACAAACGTGGTCAGTGTGTGTGGACCCTGGGGGAGGAGGGATATGCTGGAGAGTCGTGCCCCACTGTTTAGGAACTTGCTCTCTCCGGGTAGAATGAGGGGAAGGGAACAACCCAGAGTCTTGATTCAGAAATCTGCTGAGCAACCAAACCTGGGACCAAAGTGTGTGTTGCTGCCTTCAGACATCAGTGTTCCGTTTTTATTTAATTTCACTCCAAGTTGGTGCTGCCTAAAAGTAAGTGCCTTTTGGCTGTTGTTTTCTTGGTTTTTGTTTTGTTTTGTTTTTTGTTTTTTGTTTTTTGTTTTTGTTTTTGTTTTTAAATCCGGCTAGGGACAGGATGACAATCTGGCTCTGTAGCAGTTTTAGGCTGGATAAGAAGCATCTTCATTATAGCAAATGGCTAGGCTACCTAGGGCGCAGGAAGGACCAGGCTTAGAAATTTCTCTGCTGGTGGGGTTAGCTGGGAATCTGCAATCCACAGAGGCACTTGCTTGTCTGCGGGTGTGGGTTTGTGTGTATCTTTCATATCAGAGACACAGCCAAGTTGAAGCCCTGGGGCGAAGGGGAGGTGCAGAAAGGGATTAAGCCAGAAAAGGATCAGCCTTTGCCTCTAGGGATGGCCTAGTCAGATGCGGGTTATTAGACACACAGGATGCTGGGGGGGGGGGTACCCCACAATGATTTATGTTAATTTCTGAATGTTGGCTTGAATATTCATTACTATTCCCTCGCCCAGCCACATGAGGCCGATGCTGGTAGCTTGTATCTAGGGAGTCACTGTCCATCTGCACCCCTTCCTCTTCTAGCCTGGTCTCTCCTGGTGTGTCTTCCCTGGTGTGCCTCTACCAGTCCCACACATTTCCAGCCCACAGAATCTGAGTGTGCAGCTCCTTGCTTAGGATGAGCCAGGTGCGCTCAGGCAGGATGTCTGAGTGAGCAGCCAGGCCATCTTGTTATGTAAGAAGCCTTGTGTCTGGACAGCTGACCAAGCCGAACAGGTAGCTGGACTCTGACCTGGTTGGAGATCGCAAGCTCTTGGATGTGTTTGATTTTGTTTCTTTACAAACTTGAGTCTAGCTCATGGGCAAGAAGCAAAGATGAGGCCTGAGGGTAGAAGTCCATCCTGCAGACGCTGGGGAATCCAGCTTTGCCTATTTTGAGAGCTTTGCCTCTCTAGGTGCTGTGGATAAAGGCTGGAGAGAAAGCTAGAGAGAAAAGGACCAGACCTTTCCTTTGGGTTTGGCCTAATCTGTTTCAAGTATTAAGCATGTAGTGTGGGGGCGGGGGAGATTGATAATGGCTGTACTTGGTTCTGAGTGTGATCATTGATACCCATTTTTCTTTCTCTGTGCTGAATCTGGAGAGGCCCTGCCTGCTTGCCTGCCTTAAGAACCACAGAAGCATGTAGCATTCACAAGTCTTCCCAGACCCCTTCTCAGGCAAGCTGGAGCATCCAGGCTCTGTACCCTGTCTCTGAGTGCAGGTTGTTCATTTCCTCCTAGGCCGGCTAGAAACTACTGTGTGCAAACCCCATGAGGAAAGGGAAATATTTTCATCTCTGAAGTGTGTCTGGGACTGTAAACACATGTCAAAAGTTTCCTGTAGGTGGACTCCAGAGGCAAGCCCACACACACCCCTGGATCTCTGTGTTTCATCAAAGTAAAGCTTTTCTGAACATCTCTGGGCCCCGACCACAGGTCATTTAGTCAACCACAGACCATCACTTTAGTCTGTAGATGGCATGCTGCGGTGGTTTAGGAAGGAAAGAGAAGGGACTTCTGGGAACGTTAACAGGATTTCTAACCCTTGCCAGAAAGATCCCATTGGGAACTTAATCACCTCCTTATTAAAGGTTCTGAAGCCAGAACCTGAGGGGCTGCAGATATATGATCTGAGATTCTAACGGGCCCATCCATGCTTCACTGCTGGGGTGCAGGGCTGGTATTATCATCCGAAGCAGGCAGATTGGACATCATGGAGGCCAGAGAGACTGTAGGATGAGACAGGCTGAATGGAGAAAGGCGACATGGCACTTGAGGGAGAGCAGCCACATTGTGTGTGCAGAAAAGTCATCCCTGCTTTGTTCATCCATTTATAGAATGACTTTCAAGGATGAGCCTGTTGTGTATGGCCAAGCCAGATTCCTCCAGCTGGACTTGGGAGTTGAATAACCTGTCAGGTTAGCAAATGAATTTCCCATTTTTTAAAAAATAGGTTGGAAGTTGCATGAACTTTTCCAGGGAGAAGTAAAATTAACATCTGTCCCAAATTGGAATTGGCACCAAAGTCCATAGAATGACTCATTCATGTTATGTTTAAATAAAATGAGTTTATTAGCAATCATTGGCAGAGTGGTGGACAACTATGGACAGATGCGTTTTCCCCAAGTTGCCAACTGCCCCTCTCACCAAGCCTAGTACTTGATGTGACTCTGAGTCTCCAGCAGGATTGATGCAATGTGGTTTCGGTGCACTACCCAGGGTTAAGGCAGTGGAGATGACTACAGGCTCAGACATATGGCACAGACAAACCAGACTGAGAAAGCTATGCTTCTGCATACTCCGTCCTGGTCTCAGAAAACACTGCCCAACCGTGGGGAGGCTGGCTTATTTCGCAAAGTGTGGTGGATAGAGTAGTCAGGTGGAAGCTTGCTGCAAGGCAGAGTTACTCTGGCTACGATTGGGAAGACTAGTCTTGCTTCAGGTGTGGCTTAGAAGGCTTGAATGTGAAGGTTTCCAGTTCAGGGCAAGAGGCATTGGACCTGTGCTTACCAGGCCCAAGGCGGAAGAAGAGCAGACCCCGCCACTCCTGGTTGGAGGTGGGGAGTATAAACGGTGTCTCTGAAGGTTGACAGTGTTAGCATCTCAGTGCCAGTTGAGCAGATCAATTGAGTGTGGCATTGGTGTAGCAACTCCAGAGCCTCGCTAAAATGACTCCCTCTCGGTCTAAGCTGGGCTTATTCTAACGTTCTATTGTTTTCTATTCTTGAGACACCAACTTACTTTGTCATAAGGTGTAGTCAGTTGACCCCAATTTGTTTTGTGTCTGAAGTTCACGCGAATTTTCAGTTTTTACATGTTCAATCAAGTCAGAAGCTACGTTTCAACTTCGCCTGGTACTGTCAGGTGTGGAGCACTGCCTTTGCTCCCTAAACTGCCCCTGTGACCACTTTCCCCAGGCACCATGACCTTCTTTATGAAGAGAGAGGGCATGTCGTGGAGATGGCTGTCAGAGTATCAGAACAAACACAAGGAAGATGGGGGTGCAAATGGGTGGTTGCAGAGATGCAAACCAACCTCTCTGCCAACTGTGGGTGCCACTGTCCAAACACAAGTGAAGTAATCCCCACCTACTGCCTAGGCATGGTACGTAGACAGGAAGATCCGTGTGGCCACTGGCTGGTATGAGGAAAACCAAGAGTGGGTTACATCAGGATTCAGTGGATGTGTTCATCTGTAAGTGGTCACTGGTCACTTGTTAAGTGATCACATTATGCTGAGTACTGGGAGGTTCAAGACACCATGTTCTCAAGACTGGAGCAGCACAATTGGAATCCAGGACCCAGGAGACAGAACAATTAAATGTTAATTTGTGTGGACTAGGGAGAGTGAGAGCATAGTCCAGGGAAGGTGTAAATTGGAGTGATCAGAGATGCCTGGAGGGGAGAGAATGTGAAAGGTGGTCAAAAGAGAGGGTGACAGTCTAGAGTCTTAGGTAGGCTGGGAACAAGGCAGGAAGAAGGCCAGGCAGGCTTGAATTCCATGTGGTAGAAGAAGAGAGGCATTCTCTGGATAACATATGGGAGTGGTCATGCTAACCCCACTGCACCCATGGGTACCAAAATGCATGGGTACTGCACGTTGTGTATCAGAGTTGTTTTGGAGGGATCGAAAACAGTCCTTAGATGTGGAACAGGCATGAAAATTCAGGCCAAGAGGTTAGGGAAGAGTGTTGGACTCACAGCTATGGAGTTGGCTGTGGGTACAAGAGATGATTCAAAGGATTGCCAACTAGAAGTCAAGACTTGCCTGAGGTCAGAGTCAGGGTGCAGAGGTAGGTGTGGGAGAGGTCAACTCACTTTGAAACAGTAGCTAAGACGTGGCCGTTAGAGCGGTTGAAGTCAGCTCCCTATGAATAAGGAACAGACTTGGCAGGCCCTGGAGGCCCTGAGAGATGATGGGTCCACCTGATCAGAACAGGACATGGGCCATCTCAGAAGGCCTGACAGGTCTTCCAAGTTTGTGTTTGAAGACACAGAAAGAAGAGAGCAAAAAGGAAGAAATTGAACCTTCTGGGAGTCCAGGGGTCCTTACAGGATCAAAGGACTGAGGTGTAGCATCCCACTGAAACTTTGGAGGGGCAGGAAAAGGGAAGGGAAGACCTTTGAGACATAAGGAGGGGACAGATGCAGAGGCTGTGCAGGTTTGGGATTTCCAGGTCCAGGGAAGGATGCAGGGAAGGGGTGGGCAGTGTAGAGGGCAAGGAGGGAGGATAACAGGATTCCTGGACCCTGAGCAGCAAAGTCCAGCAAAACGATGAAGTGAAGTTGTGTTGGGATGAGTCTGTGTGTTCCTCTAGTTCTGGGACAAGAGCTAAACAGTGAAATCCTTGCCAAGAGACGCGCTGATCTTTCTCAGTAGAAAGAGCAGCCAGTGCAGAGGTCCAGAGGCAGGCATGCAAATAAGTGGCTGAGGGGTTGAAATATGGAGAGGGACGTAGAGCTAGCTCCGGGTGATAGGGCCAGTTGCCTGATTGGATGAGGAATGGGGGGTGTCCTCTCATAGCAATTAGGAGTTTGGGAAGAGTTGAAGCAAGAGAGTATTTTAACACCTTGTGAGGTCTGGGGCTGCTGTGGGGGGAACAGCAGACAGGAGCGGGAACAGAAACAGGGCTGGGCCTTCTCCCCAGCACAAACAGATCAAGGTGATAACAGCCACAGGTCTTGTGCACTCCACTACTTTGCAGCTAGGACTGAGGCCCCACCAAGGGCCTGCTCCTCGCTCCTTAAAGGTGTTTATGGAGAGACCCTTCTTGGTATGATGTGTTTGGCTTGGCCCTGAAAAAACTATGAGACAGTTTCTGCATCCTACACAGGCAAAGGGTAAAATGTACCCAGGAGCTAGGGCACAGGGTGTCTCCTAGGAGGAGGCGTGGTGCTGTGACTCATTCCATGGGCTGCCTAAGTCTCCCAAGCCTGCCCTGGGCTCCCCTGGGTATGTCACATTCCATGGATCCTTCCCTTCTTGAGTCTCAGGTCCCCTGAAAGGCTGTGTTTCAGGAACTATCCCCTTTGGCTTCCAGTCTACAGAAAGAAGGGTGAGTGGGTACTCAGCACATTCTCCCACAAACCCTAATCCCCAGGCCCTGGACATCATGGATACCATCAAAGGACTCTTGGGCTCCTGCCCTTTCCATACACCTGAATTCCCTTCAGACCACAAAGGGATCTGTGAGATGATCTCCACTGAAAAGAAGGCAAGTTGGCTTGTCACAGCCCACCAGGAGCAATTCCCTGGGAGGTGACTTGAAATCACAAACCCAGCATCACTGCCTGCCTGGCCTGGGGACCTGGGCCTGAATTATCTGCCCGCTGTCAGAGATCACACAGTCCAGCTGGGGAGACTTGAAAAAGCACAGGGCCACCTGAACCTCCATCTGGCTCAGGAGCCACTGCCAAAACCTGGTGGACGAAGAGGCTGTGCCCGCAAGGTGTCCTCCAGCAGGGTTAAGCAGCGTGGCCACGCTCAGCCCCCTGACAGGTACCACGCAGGCCCATTCGCCAGAACTGTGCGGCCACACATCATCACCCAGTCTCACCAGGCTGTAGTCAGCACGTGCAGTCTTACGCAATGCCATGCCTTCTCTTAGGAAATGTCTCCATCCTACAGGGCCTGCTCCGCCCTCTGCTTCTCCGCTCCTGCACCCCTTTTCTTTGCCTCTTTTCTGATCTGTTGGCCCTTCGTTGCTTAACCATTTTCTTTTTCGTCCCTTGAGCAGGGTAGCTAGGTGGTAGCGATAGGCTCCAGGACAAACCTGCCCGGTAGCTGTGCATCTTCCCCCCCCCACCTTCCTCCTCACCCACTCCCCAAGCAGTGGCTTACGGTTTGCTTCCCACCCTCCCCGCCAGCTTACACCAACAACCAGGCAGACATCGCCACCCAGGGCTGGTTCATCGGGCTCATGTGTGCCATTGCCCTTCTGGTGCTGATCCTGCTCATCGTCTGCTTCATCAAGAGGAGCCGCGGTGGCAAGTACCCAGGTGAGATGTGAGTCACCAGGCCCCCACCAGATGCAGGCCTCTGGGCTCTACTCTTTCAGGCCGGTGGCACATTCGGCTTATTTCTTAGAAGCTGCCAGCGAACAACTGAGTTGATTGTATTTGCCCCGGGTGAATGGATGCTGCAGTCTCGGCTGCTCCAGGGAGGCATGGAAGGAACCCTGGCTCCTGCTGAGATGGCCTGCCTTCCCTTGACTTATCTCCTATCTACTGGGCAAAGTGGCTTTCTTCAGCCTGAGAGTCATTAGGATGCCGTGTCAGGGCAGAGATAGGGAAGTGAGGTGGCCATGTTGGAAATGGAGAGTAGGGGGCTAGGCAGAAGCAGCATAATCAAGAGCAAATACACATGGTGGGCCACGCCCTGCTGAGGCTTGTCTCAGTGCCTATCACCACAGACTTAGCAGCTCTGGGGACAGGCTATGCTAGTGACACCCTGGCCCTTCCTTAAAGTCCCACAGAAACCCGTCTCTTCTGTACCTCAGGGGCCTTCAGTGTCAAAGACAAGGACCTCTCCATTCTTGTTTCAGAAAATAATGATTTTTTTTTTTCAAATGGGCAAGAGAGCCATCTGGCTGTGACAGGGTGGGTAAGGTGACAGGAGACTGGTTGACAGATGACCTGAGAGCAGCCACCCTGTTGAAGTGAGAGATGAAACTGTTTCCGCCCTAGAGCCCCAGCACCAACACATTCCCCAGATGCCCCTTTCTCCTGGGGCGGGCTAACTCAAATGAAACAGGTAGGGGAGGAAAGATGGAGTCTCCTTCGTTCGCTGCCCAGGACCCACAGACCCTTGGGTCCTCAAGCTATGCCGCTGCCAGGTGAGGGAGGGCAGGAATTTAGTTCCTTGTTGATGAGCAGTGAATTCTATCACTTGGTTCCACTATATTTAGACTGTTTTTCTTCTGCAAGAGAGAATGCCAGAGCTGGATAGAGATCCAGACATAGGGGGACTTACTGAGTCAGGGGGACCTGGACCCTTGAGGAATTCACCAGATAAACTTAGAGCCTGCCTTTGTCCAGAAAGTGCCCCAGCCCAGAAAGTTCTCTCAAGCCTGCCCCCTTACCCCCAACTTTGGGGTAGGCACCTCATACAGTAAGAAGACAAGGAACCCAGGAACCAGGCCATGGGCTCCAGTTTTTGCTCTTCCTGAAACTGTTCATCCTGTGGCCTGTTCTCACCTCTTAAATAAGTTGGTTATCCCATACAGGCATCAAAAGGTCCCTCGTGAAGCACCTATGGTATGCCAGGCTCTGTGCCCGATGCCAAGAATAGAGGGGGAAAGATTACTGGCTTCAACATTACAACTAGCTCAGAGGGACACCACAGCACAGCAGGACAGGCCTTGGATGCCATCATCCCAGAGGCCATATATGGAGAGGGAGCCAGCAAGAGGCTCCCGAGAGAGCACCTTCATCTCACAGACATAGGAAACAGCCTCCCTCTAAGCACTCTGCTAGGAGCTTTGGAGAAACACAGTCACCCACCCTGAAGGAGAAAGCTAACTTCTGTCACCAGTGAGGAAATATATAAGATAATTCTAATGCAGAGCAAACTGAGAAAGGACCGAACAAAGGAGCATTTGCCTTTGGCAGAGAAAAGGATGACATCTCTGGTATGTTAGGACAACTTGATGGAGAAATGGCAGGAAGCTGAGAGGTTTGTCAGCTGGGGTGTAAAGACCTCTTGGGGTGTGAAGGAGGCAGAATCAGCTTACTGACTGATTGAGCCTGGGGCATTGATAGTGCTTTGTTAAAAGGAGGCTTGTCAGTGACTGTCACTGAGCTCAAGATGGTGTCTGGGGTGCGGTGTATGTGGGTGCGCACACTTGTACACAGATACCAAAAGAGGATATTGGCTGCCCTCCTCTATCATCCTCTGCCTTATTCCTTTGAGACAGGGTCTCTCACTGAGCCCGGAGCTAGGCTAGTCCCAGGAGCCCTGTGTCCACTGCCACAGCTCCAGAGTTATAGGCACACACAACACCACCTGCCTTTACACATAGGTGCTATGGACTCAAACTTGGAATCTCAAGCTTGCACAGCAAGCGCTCTTAGCCACTGAGCCATCTCTCCAGACCCCAAGGTGTTGTCCTTGGGCTGTGTGTTCAGAAGCACCCTGGAGAATAGAGACATCCTTCTTCATCAGCCCATCTGTCTGTCTGTCTTCCGTTCTCTTTACCAACCAGTGCGAGAGAAGAAGGATGTCCCCCTGGGCCCTGAAGACCCCAAAGAAGAAGATGGTTCATTTGACTACAGGTGACTGATCTCCCTACCCGCTTGGTAACTGTCCTTGCTGCTTAGAGGGGGCTCCCTACCCCCTTGGTAACTGTCCTTGCTGCTTAGAGGGGGCTCCCTACCCCCTTGGTAACTGTCCTTGCTGCTTAGAGGGGGCTCCCTACCCCCTTGGTAACTGTCCTTGCTGCTTAGAGGGGGCTCCCTCACAGCAGCCACTGGGCCACTGTATCCACATCCCTCCGGGCCACAGGACTGCTGCTTTTCCCTTTGGGGCAGTCATTTGGCTGGGTGTTTACACTCCAAGAGGCTGAGAAGCCCTGGTACCCACGACTGGACAGGACTTCCTATTTGTTTCTTTCCACTTTTTCCACTCAAAATGAGCCCTGGGCCCCTTTTCTGTGTAGTAAGCTTGACCATCAGGCCTCCTTCCAGCCAGCACCCACCCCTAGCCCCCAAGGTAATGAATGATCCAAGAAGCCTCACTACCCTGTGTGCTGGTGGCAGAGCTGAAGGAGCTAGGGCCGGACTGCCAGCTAGTCCTTCTGTCCTGTGCCCACACTCCCTCTCAGATCTGAACAGACCTTTCAGTCAAGATTTGCCACGTTGTCACTGGACCATCTGGATGGCCAGTGTATTCGGAGCTCAAGAATGGGTCAGGGTAGATCATGGAATCTCATCCAAGACCATCTGGGCCGGGAGAAAAAAATATCAGAAAACAACCGTCCTCCCGTACCCTAACCTTGTTAACTCTGTGCACTGGTCACCCCAGCATCCTCTGACCTCTCCCCCTCTCTAAGCCTCTACCTTGCTCTTCAGGAGCCTGGCAAACAGCACTAGGTCATGGGTAGGGAGCTGCTGCCTGCCCAGAAGCCATCTGGAAGCTTGTGGTCGCAGCTGTCCATCAGCCTGACATCCCTGTGAGAGCCTCCTCATCCCTCCCTGGCTGTCCTGGGATCACCTGGCAGGCTCTAGCCTCCCTTGGGACTGAGATCTACCTCTGACCCTCAGTGAAAATGCTGTGGGCTTTTCTTTTCTCCATGCCCTGGTGTAGCTCAAAGGAGTGGGGGTGAACACGGGACAAGCTGTTTCCACCTTCACCTCTCTTTCCTTTGGGCCAGTCTTGGCTCTGTGGGCTCTGCTCCTAGAACCTGCACTGAATGAGTTCAAGGATCCTACTGGGGAACGGCTAAAATCAGGAAGTCAGGAGAACTAAGTTTCTAAGGGGATGTGCCTGGGAGCAAGCAGTGGGCTCTCCCACTCTGTTCTTGGCTTATTGCCAGATACCCTTCTCATGAGACCCGCCCCTCCCCGTGTCTGTCCTCTTGGGGGGTGGGGGGCAGACAGGCAGGCAGTTGACTGACCAGACACTCTTCCATTCAAGCCTCCTGGGGAAAGTTGCATTCTAGGTCTGGGAAAGCCAGCAGCTCCACTTTCCCTGCATGCTGACTCTGGACCCTGTCCAGGAGTCCCTCAGATCACCTAATGGAGTGTTCATGACCTGTGGCCTGTGGTGGGGGCGGGAAGCCTGACAGGAAGGATCTGACCATAAAGAGTTCCACTTCCTGCCCAAACTCAGCTCAGCCCTGAAGATCCCCTTGCCTCCCAGTGTCCTTCTGTGGCGCTGCCATCAGAGCACACAGATCAGCCACCATAGTAGGTAACATTCACCCAGCATATGGCCAGTATGGGCCAGTGGCTCTGTGACCTGGCTCAACCCAAGAGAAGTTGGAACAGCCATGGCCTGTGAATACAGGACATGCCTCTGCTTATGTCAAGGAACCCGCCTCTGCCTTCCCACTTCATCTCAGCCTTGCTTGCCTGGGCAAAGCAATGCTCACGCTTTGGGGCTAGCAAATAGAGGGGGTGTGTTCACCCTATGTGCCACTGCAGGGCATGGACGCTGCATTTGATGGTCTGAGGGGATTCCTGTGCAGGGTCCAGGGACTTCAACCAAATGCAGCCCTGGGCAGAGACAGCCCAGCAGAGTCACAGACTTCAGCATGTGGGACTCTGAAGAGGAAAGGGACCTTGATCGACAAGAATGGGACTTTCCTCAGGAGGCTTGATGGAGGAGAGCCTGGTCTAGCCACCTGCCTGGCAGGCTGGCCCCATCTGTTCATGCTCCGCTCCAGCTCCATCTAAGCCCCCTTCCCCAGTCGCCATCTACCCAAGGCTGCTGCTAGAACATACTGACTGTTAAGCTGACAGTTCAGCAAGGCTGGTGGCTGGGAGTGTAGAGGGTGTGGTGAATCTGCTCAGACTACCTGGTACCACTGTGATTCCTTCTGCAGATCTCCACAGCTGGCCCACAGCTGCTTCCTGCCTGGGAGCCTGTGTCGCCTGTGAAATGTAGCCAGCAGCACCTGGTCTTTCTGTCAAGCGATCTTCCAGCCAGGAGGAAAGGCACCACGCCAGCTTGGAGGAGCAGCCCCCTAGTATCCTGGAGTAGCAGTTCTCAACCTGTGGGTCACAACCATTGGGAAACACATAGTTCCGATGGTCTTAGGAACTGAGCCATCACTCAGTAGCAAAATTATAGTTATAAAGTAGCAACAAAGACGAATGTGTGGTTGAAGGCTCCTAAGACCGTTGGAACTATGTGTTTTCTAATGATTGTGACCCACAGGTTAAAAACCACTGTCCTAGGGAGTACAGCTGATATATGAGCTGGACATCTGACCTTGCAGGCTAATGCCACTATATCTCCAAGGCCTGGAATGCTTGTCACCCAGGAGGGCCTCAAGGACAGGGCTTTGAAGGGGTTAATAGCCTTACTAGGGCCTTCTCAAATTAGCAGGCCTCCCGTGCTTCTCTGAGTATTCTTCCCTCCCACCTCTTTTACTTGCTAGGCCCAAAGCATAAGCATGGCTCTAGTCTTCTCCAACATGCCATCTGCCTTGGGGAAGACGCTGGTCCTCTATGTGCCTCAGTTTCCCTTTTATAAAGTCTGCTGGGCAAGGGAGGGTAGACACTGGATGATCTCCACGTCTCATCCTCCTGCACTGTGTGCTTGGTAGGAAGCCAGCTGTCCTATCCCATTCTACCTGCTTTGGGGCTGTGCTGGCCGGTCTAGGCCTGACTCTGTCTCTCTCTCTCTGGCCAGTGATGAGGACAACAAGCCTCTGCAAGGCAGCCAGACGTCTCTAGACGGCACCATCAAGCAGCAAGAGAGTGATGACAGCCTGGTGGACTACGGGGAAGGTGGCGAGGGCCAGTTCAATGAAGACGGCTCTTTCATTGGCCAGTACACAGTCAAAAAGGACAAGGAGGAGACAGAAGGCAACGAGAGCTCAGAGGCCACGTCACCTGTCAACGCCATCTACTCTCTGGCCTGATGGAGCACCCCAGTCACAGCACTGCTTTGCAAGTACGAGGGGAGAAGGGGAGATACAGCCACCACCGCAGACCCACCGCCAAGCCACAGCCACCTTCAGGGACAAGGGTACAACACGGGGGGTCTGCCAAGCTGTGAGGACCAGTGGCGACCCAGCTATCCACAACCCCCTCCCAGCGACGCCCCAACGCCCTGGGGTGTCACTAGATGGGAAAGCTAGAGCTACGCTCATCGGAGGGAGCCCTAGCTGCTTGCCCTATCTCATGGCCACCCTGATCTCGGCACACACGTATCCGTTTCTGTTACTTACAATCTTTTCTCTGTCTTCATTTTTTTTCTTTGTGCATCTTCTCCTTCCAACCCATTGTCTCCATTTTTTTTTTTAACTTTTGAAAAAAAAAAAAAAAGTCCCTGGAAAAAGAATAAGTGGGCTCTCTCCCCGGAAATGAAAAGATGGGCAAAAAGGATTGATCCCCAACACAACATGCAGAAAATCTGTAGTATTCAAGCTGCCACCGGGCCAGTGTGTTTCCGAAGGATGCCTTTCGCCATATGCCTCTCCCCACCCCCACCTCCCCACCCATCTGCCTCGGCCTTGTCCATGCTGAGCTGGGCTTGGCTCCTTTCTGGAAAATGACAGTGTTTTTTTTGGCAGGGAGAGGGTGGGCAGGACTCCTTGCCATGCTCTAGTTTGGTTGGGAGTGGGGTTTACCTCTCGCTCCTCGTCTTTACTCTGCCCCTGCTGCCAGAGAGTCTGAGAGTGAGCTGCAGAGAAGATGAGGAAGAAGAATAGGTCCTGATGAGAAGGATTGTGGCGACTGAGCCCCACGCAGAAAGAAGTGAGAACGTAGTTCCTGGGTAACAGAGCAAACCTCTGGAGAAAAAAAGGGGGGGAGCTGGGTTTGGACCTCTTTTGTCTCTGGCAGCGAAGCCCAGAGTGGAGGAGAGAGGACCACAGTTGCCCACCCAGTCAGGGTCTATGCTGCTACCCTCCAAGAGCTGGATCCCTATGATACAGGAGCATGGCTGGTGTATCTGGGGGTAACAATGCTGCTCCCCTCCCATCCTCTCCTTGCTCAATTGTGTTTGACATGGTATATGAATGGGGATCTGCTGCCCCCAGACTGAGCCTTTCTGTCCTTTCATTAGGGTACACATACATATCAGGGGACCATGAGGTGCACCGTACTAACAGTGCTGTGATGCCCCTGCCCGGAAGGACGCAAAGCTCTTCGTATGCCTTATGCAGCGCTGATCTAACCCTGCAGTTCCCAGATCCCTAGCCCTACTCTGCAAGCCTTGATGCCTCCAGTGATGTATGTCTCGGGACCAGGGCAGCCTATGCAAGTGTCCCCTTGGGACCAGAAACAACCACTCCACACATGCCCTTACCCCCCCACCACCCTAATGGAGACACTCGCAGGCCTGCAGATCTCAGCCTGAAGGTGCTGCCTTCATCCCCCACCTAATCCACTTTTGAAACCAAAGGTACCTTGCCTCGGCGACACAGAGAGATGGGAGATCTTGAGCCAGAGTGTCGCCCTGCAGCTGTGTGTGCAGCCTGAGGCAGTTGTGGGAGGGCAAGGTGGACCACAGCGAATGGATCACCTGCCACTGGCATGGCCTCCAACTTGAGCTACTAGTCAAGGGCCTAGGCAGGACCAGGGCTGTGCCCTTCAGAGACTTTCCGAAAGCATCATTTGCCATATGTTTAAGCCACAGAGGTATTAGCAATGCTTGTATCACTTGATCAGCGTCCGGTTGAAGGTCAAGCCCATAGGCACACCACACACTCTCCGCAGGTAAGAAACCATATCCCAGAGATGAGCCAATAATGTTTGAACCTGAGAGTGTGTCATGGTCCTTTGGCCCAACCCATGGCCAGCACTTGCTGCCTGGAGGCCTGAGAGATGGCTGTCATGGTGAAAGGGGACAGGGTAAACAGCAGGAGGCTGAGGATGGGGGTGTGCTCAGAGTCCCCTTCCCAGGCTCTCTTCTAGCACTCTGGAACGCAGCTGGGCATTGCTGCAGTATAGGTCACCATTCCTGGAGGGAAGGCTGGGGCAATGTGCCTGTCAGCTGAAGTGAAGGATCACCCTTTCCAGGAAACACTTGGATCTGGGCAGAATGGTCAGTTTCTCAGGTCTCATTCACATGGCACCATGCAGCTAGGGAACTCATGGCCCCAACAGCAGGCTTTTAGAGAAGGGGACTCCTAGATGCCACCGTGGCTATCCCTGCCACCGACAGCCTGGAGAGGGCTGCTTTGGAACTTAAGAGTCTGGGGGAAGCAGTGAACCCTTAGGCTGTCTTTGTGCCTCATTCCAGGGCTCCGCCATGCTCAGTACCCTCCTCCTCTGTGTATAAAGAGAAGGTCATGAACTCTTCTCTCAAGCTGTTGTTTTGTGGGTGCTGATAGCCAACCACCACTGATCACAGCTCTCCTGGCAGGGACAGACAGATCTGGGCTGGAGATGTCAAGTAAAGATGGCAGGTGCACACAGACCAGTTGCAAGGTGGAGGAGGCAACTTCTTCACAGGGAGGGGATGGCCACTTTCCACACAGCCCCCCAGACCCTACCCCAACTCAGCAGGAGACCAGTATTGCCCCTCCCTAGACCTGGATCTCAAGCAGCCATCCCAAAGCAATGCTTAATCCTGCCAGTGTTTTGCCTGTCTGGTGGGGGCAGGGGAAGGCTGTGGATCATCTTGCAGTGATTCTGGGTGTTTATCAAATGCTCTTTGAGCATCTAGTCTGGGCCAAGGCTTGAGCCCTGAATACCACGCTAATGAGTGAGGTCAGATGTGGCCCCTGTCCACACAGGGCTGATATTACTGGAAATGAGTAGATGAGTTAGCGGGACACAGAGTTGGGAGCATGGTGTCCTTGTTTGCTTAGACTACAGATTGCGTCAAGTCAGAAAGGAGAGGCTTCCAAGGGAGAACTTGGTCCATTGAGCCAATAAATCTGGGCAGGGCGTGGCAGTCAAGATGAGCAGGGTTAAACAACCAGCGTTGTGCTTCTTTAGGGTGTCTGTCTCCCCCATTTGGCCCTCTTTGAATACTCTTGTTCAGAGGTGGATTCGAGGTACAGGTCAGGATCAGCTGCCCCTCACCCCACCCTGCCTGGGATATGGTGAACAGGATACGTGGGTCTCTGCACAAGCTGACACGAGGGGGAAAACCAGGCCAGCTTCTGCCCTTGCCTATTTCCTCTGTCTCCAGAGGTCAGGGAAGGAAGGACCACCCCCTCCCAACAAGGTCTGGAATGATCACTGGGCATAGAGTCAGCCGCTGACTCCACTCACCCCGCAAAGGGAATAAGAGAGCATGTCCCTGGTTTCCCTGAACACAGTATTGTAAAAGGAATAGAAACTTCCGTGGGTATTTGTAGAGTTTCTGGACAACCTCCCCACCCACCACACACCTGTGCATACACATGCGCATGCACAAAGCAGTCCCACACCCTACTGCAGAGCAGTGCTTCCAGAAGGGAACAGTGCAGATCATGACATCATCTTGCAGAATGTGAGTCCATATCTGGTTCGCTTGAGATGAGCTACCAAGGCCTGGGGGAGGGGGGATTTTGGGAAAGGAGAGACTCTCCGGATTGGGCCTTATTCGTGGGATTCCTGTGGACAGACTGTAGAGAAGAGAGCTGAAGGACAGACAAACAGGCCTCCACATTTCCTGACCCCTCCTGGGGACCCCCTGGTTAAGCCTGGTTCCCCAAGATGATGGGAAAGGAAAGGTTTTCTTGCTATGTATGAGGCTGTGTCATGGTTGCTCTGCAGAGGTAAAACTTCTTGGTCCATCCATGGTCTAAGACTGAGGCCAAGACTCACTTCTCAGAGGGAGGATATTGCTCAAATGCCAGCCCAGAGCCCATTCCTCACTTCTGTCACCTTGGGGTGGGGTGTCCTCCAACCAAGTCCAGCAGCCTCTGTCCAGTGCAAGCCGATGGCCAGGATAAGGTCCACCCAGCTGGGTCACAGTGCTCCCTTTTTACTGAAGCAAATGTCCTTAGGTGAATTTCACGAGGTAGCCTAGGAATCCTATGTAGGCAGTCCCCAATTCAAAACAAGACATCTCAAGGCAGTGATAGAGAATGTGGAGTGTCAGGAGCTTCAATGCCCTGGGGGACACAGGTGGGCTGGGCAGAGCTTCCCTTCAACTCCGTGGCCAAATGCCTTTTAACACAAATGTGCTGATAAGAGCAGCTGCTGCCACAGAGGGAGATGGAAATGGAGCAGAGCCAAGGCATTTCGCTTAGGACAGAACCGGATTCCTGTGTGAAGGAACCTCAGAGCTGATCTGATTGAAATGGCACACTGTACAGAAAAGGAAGTGGCAGTGCAGGAAGGGGAAGATGGCCAGTGAGGGTGCTGTTAGGACTTGAACTTGGACCTTCTGACTCCGTGTCCAGTGTTCTTTCATCCCACCACAGCTGCCTCAGCAGGTGTTGCTTTAGATCTGTCCTGCTTATCACCCTGCCTCCTCTCTCTACAGTATACTTACACTCCCAGAACCTCCCGGTGAACAACAAAAAGGCTTTGCCTGAGTCCGAGATCAGCCAGTCTGTGATAGTCCTCGGTTAACTCAGCCAGGGACTTCCAGGCTGCCTAGCCCAAGGCCAGAAAGTGGAATGGTGAGCCCAAAGTTGTTACTATGAAACCTGGACTGGGCCCCAGAATGGTGTCTCTCGCTTCATCCATCACACACCAGGCCTTCAGCATCCCGTATTCCTCAGAAGTGAGGGCACGGAGGGGGTTCTCTGTCCATTCTGCCCTTGACCACAGAGTCTGCAGGTGCTGAAGGGTAGCAGGGCCCAGGCAGGCTTACCACCCTGGGATCTGCCAAGCTGGAGTTCAGCAGATGTAAAGACTTCCATGAAGCAATAAACACAAAAGTCTGGGAGTAGATATCCAGAATTTTGTGCACTCCTGGTTTTTGTTTTTGTTTTTGTTTTTCAAAATTGCTGCAGATCAGATGACCCTGACCTGCTTGCTCTTCTGAGTCTCAAATGTGATGTCCTTGGTCAGTGTTTTCCCTCTGCCCGGCTTCCCAGCTCTTTGCCAACTTCTTCTGAGCTGATGATCAGTCACCTGTCACACGCCGCTATCTGTCCTGGTCCCACCCTCAACCATGCTGGATCCTGGAGGACCTCTTGCCCTGCCCCCAACCATGTAGACATCTCTCCCTTCCAACATGGTGTTCCCTGTGTCTCCATCCTGCCCCACATTCCTACACACACACATGAATTGGTCTAATATTTTTTCTATTGGTTACACATTTAACTCCCCATGGCAAGCTCACTTTAATCCCTCTCACATCATGTCCGTCCCTTCTTGTGAGTTATTGTCATTAACCAACTTCGTCAGTGACAGATGTGTATCTGAGGGTGTCATGCACGACCTTCAGCGGGGACTTCTGGGCCATGGAGGACTGTCTAATACATGGACTTATAAACTGACTGCATGAGCAATGAAAAGGCCAAATTATTCAGATTTTTTTGAATCACTGTAAAAAAAAAACTGATTTCTTTTGTATAGAGAACACTAAACGTATAATAAAAGTTGTTCAAAATGGACCTGAGTCATCTGATTTGTTTCTTTTCTTTGGGAAGAGGGTTGTCAGAGGATTAATAACAGCAGTGAATCTAAGGGTTAGACACAGTGATACATGTAAATATTCCCAGCCCTCAGGAGGCTGAAGCCAGAGGCCCAAGGATTTGAGCTATACAGTAAGTTCAAGGTCAACCTGGGCTATATAGAAAGAGCCTTCAAACAACAACAAAAAATGAGGGTCCAAAGGATTTCCCACAGGTACCCGGCAGCATTCCCTGTTACAGAATTCTGCCGTTCCAGCCCCCATCTAGAAGTTAGTCTTTATTTGGAAAACGCATTTGCACAATTTTGTGTTTTAAATGTAGAGTGAGTGAGATAGGGATGTATATGGTCAAGGAGACACCTTCTGGCTAGGTGTAGCTGTGTGCACACACCACCTAAAAAGCATCACGCTGAGGAAGCTGGGACAAGGAGAGGAATCGGCAAAGGCACCCTGACCTCCATCCCTGCACTCTGTGCATGGGGAGACACTAGCTGACAGGGAGTTCTGCTCTGTAGAAAGAGAACTGTGAGTTCCTAGGTAGAAATGGGGAACCAAGGCAAAAGGACCCCCAAAAAAAATTTAGACCCAACTCTCTTGAGCAAAGAATCAGCAAGTAACCCTCAACCCCTAGCTTCCTCGCCTTCCGAGAGGCCTCACAGTGGGTCACTGACTTGAGAGGTCGCTGTTGCACTAGATAGAGTGTGACCTTTATTGCCAGGTGGGCTTCCTTCTTGAACTGTTAGGTTACTCACTGGTCTGCCACCATTATCTCTATCAAACCTTCTTGTCACTCCCAAATTATCAAAGTATCTCTGGAATTGATTCCTACGTCCATTTGCTACTGTCTCACTCTTGGTTCAAGCCAATAGAGTTCTGGGAGAAGTGTTCACAGCACAGACTATGACCTAAAGCTGTTGTGACCTCCCTCCCCACCCCACCCCCACTTCTGGCCTTGAACACTTGATTCCAGATCCTGACTCTTTCTAGGTCCCTCTAAATGCTTTTCTCCAACATTCCTCCCAGACTCCTTGAAGGTAGCTGTAGCCATTGTTCTTGATTCTCTCTCTCCTCCTCCACCACCACCACCACCACCACCACCACCACATCATGTGTGTGTGTGTGTGTGTGTCTGTGTGTGTGTGTGTGTGTGTGTGTGTGTGTGTGTACAGGGTCTCACTATGCTGGTCTGCACCTCTTGGGCACAGGCAAACTTCCTGTCTCAGCTTCCAGGATAGCTGAGACTACCTTATGCACGATGCTTTTTGTTGTTGTTGTTTTGTTTTGTTTTGTTTTTCAAGACAAGGTTTCTCTGTGTAGTTTTGGTGCCTGTCCTGGATCTCACTCTGTAGTCCAGGCTGGCTTCAAACTCACAGAGATCCGCCTGGCTCTGCCTCCCAAGTGCTGGGATTAAAGGCGTTCGCCACCACCGCCCGGCCCTTATGTATGATTTTATCCAGCTTCACACATCTTCAGCCATCAGCTCTGCTGACACCATCCCAAGGAGTCTTCCCTGACAGCTCTGTGTTCAGGGGTTTGAATCCCCTCACTGTTGACTCCCTGACATCTACTTTACTCATCATGGGGTTTGTCATGGAGACTGTCTATTTCTGTGACTAAACTGTGAATATCCTGAGTACAGGAGACTTTGTTTCCTCATCTCTGCTTCTAGAGACCAATGCCTGGCATTGGACTAAATGAGTGGGTTGGTTGAATGAGTAAGACTGCCATTCCTTTGAAAGAAGTAGCTGGGCAAACTCAAGTATCTGTTTTCTTCTCTGCCAGTACTGGACAGATAGATAAGTACTGAATGAGCAATGACATTTCAGGATGGACCTCGGTGTGGGGTCCATTGGCCAGTGTGCAGAGCCATCCAAGGAGACAGGAATGAAGAGATGAAGGGACTATCTTATTTGAAGAAAGCCAACCTCCATTCGACGGAGGCCAGACAAAGCACCTGCCTCTCCTCAGAGCCCTGGGGACCCCTGAATATGTCATCCTTCATCCCTGTCTCCAGAAGGCTGTGCCTCCCAGCCCATTAGAAATGCTAATCTCCAGCTTGGAGTTGGTTTAAAGGCCCCAGTAGGGAGGAGACGAGCCATCTTCGGATGTTTATTAAGAGCAAAGTCTGTACCAGCTATTTCCCAGCTGCCCCCAATCCTGCAATCAGGGAATTCATTCCATCCCCACTGCTCAGCAGCATATTACATGCAGAAATGCAGGCACAGCCACTGCACACCCTCCTCCCCCATACACACAACTTAACGCATCAGGGCCCATTTGTTTGATGTCAGTTCCTGCTGGAATAAGGACTAGGCAGTGGGCCTCATAGCAATTTGGAGGCACAGCTGCGGCCCAACAGCCCAGCCCCAGCCCTCATCTCCATCCCCACCCTATAATTTGCTGCTGATTTGTGTAGACCCCAGCGCAGGGAAACACGGCTTACCCAGACTCAGTACACAGGGACCTTGATCCCTGACTTGGGCTTATTAGGAATTCACCACAATGAACCCAAGCAGGCATCCTGACTGCAGAGAGCCAGCAGCAGTCAGAGAGTGGGGTGGTTTCACTCAAAGGCAAAGATTCTCGGTACGGATTTAAAAGCTCCTGGGATTGACTGGGGGCTGACAAATAGCAGGTGTGTGTGTGTGTGTGTGTGTGTGTGTGTGTGTGTGTGTGTGTGTGTGTGTGTGTTGATGGTGGTCCTGTTTAATAGAAGGGAGATTGGAGACTTCTAGGCAGTCTAGGGGAGCATTGGAATGGTTGAGACATGCAGAGGAAAGATCGGAACAATACTGTCCATGTGGTTCCCAGCCCAAGGCATACCAGAATCTCTTGGGAACCGGGAGACATTAAACATCCCCAGGTCTAGGGTCAGAAACTCTGGCACATGCTATAGAAACTTTGCTAGTGCAGGTGACACTGGCTGCTGCTTCAGGAAGATGGAAGAGTCAGAAGCCACCACCTCTCATGCCCTCCACTGGACCGTCATCATACTCCATGAATTTGCTTTGAGTGGGCAGAAGTTTCATCAAAATCAGTGAATTCTACATCCAGACAGGAAGGAAGATTGAGAAGAGGGAGTCTGGGTTGGAGCCCTCAAAAGTGACCAGAAAATATGGGAGGGCCTTTGACTTTCTCAAGCCATGCGCCATGCAACTCTCGGAGAACTGAGCCGTTTATAATACTGACAGCGAAAAGGCCAGAGGGTACCAGATGGCCTTTGGGTGACTACAGTCACATTAAGAAAAGGGAAAACAGCAACACCGCCCCTGTGATGTGCACTGTATGTGAATGGTCCCTATTCTTTTGCAGGGCTGGGAATCAAAATCAGGGCCTTCCCCATGCCAGGCAAACACTAACACTAAACTATATCCTCAACCCTAAAGGGTCCCTTTTAACCTTCCCACAGCCCTTTGAGGCAGGCACCCATATCCTATTACACATGAGAAAACTGATTCCAAACAGCAGCATAGTGTACCCAAGGTAAAAGGCAAGGCCAGAAGTAGGTGCCAGGCCAGCCCACTCATATGTATATATATATATATATATATATATATATATATATATATATATATATATATATATATATATATATATATATATACACCCTGCCTCCACTGCTACACTTGGGGTGTGAATAGACATCTAAAGAATCACCCTGAAAGGTGCAGTCCAAGGGCATTGTGCCAGGGCAACCCCTGCCAACCTGTCAATATGCTCCAGCAGCGTTCCACCCTTCTTCACCCTGCTCTGGCAAGGGTGCCCAAGAGAAGTTCTGGGCAGTAACCAACAGGGGCAGTGAATCAATAGTGTCCCGTCCTTCCCTAGCCTGTCATGAGCTCTTACTGGAGCTCCTGCAGATCCTGCAGATAGATCAGGCTCTAGCTGTGTGGCCTCCGACATGTTACTTAACCTCTCTTTGGATGAATTCTCTCATGCACAAAACAAAACAGGGACAGCCTTTTTAACTTGTGAGGGTCAGGTTAGTTAAGGTGTGACTCCAAGAACAATGTGTAATTGCACTTTTCCTCTCTTCTGAAAAAAAAAAAAAAAAAAAATCCTTCCCAGCCTGAACTCCACCTTCAAAGCCCGCCCCACTTTGTAGCATGCCCAAATCCAATCATTCACAACTCCAGTTCCTAGGGGCTCTCTCTTCTCTTGCTCCCCTGCTCTTGGCTTTCAGCACAAACTCCACAGTACTACAGCAACTCATCTCTTCCATGCCTAGCCAGGCTACAAACCCCTGGAGAGCACAACCAGTGCCCAGTGCCTCCTAGACACGTGTGGTTCCCAAGCCGCTCCTCGCTAGGCACACTAGATGACCTATATGGTCATGTTGACTGATCTCTGAGACCAGTGGTCCCCAAAACAAGCAGATGCTGTTGGCGGTTAGTTGTCAGCATCACTGACAGCATCACTTCCTGGGTGGTTTAGTAATTGTGGTTTGGGGAAAGAGTGTGAGGAAAAAGTGTGCCTTCCTAAAATTTCACATGTCCAGTGGGGTGGGAGCTATGATGATTGTCGGGAGCTGAAGGCTTGTCCTGCAGCCCCGTTAACTTTCCTGAAGTCCCCCAAGCGTCTTGTCTCTGGTCCAGGCCTGGGAAGGCACACTCATTTATCTCAAAGTGCCATCATTTTTCACCTCTCCTTGCTACTCTTTCCAGGACTGGTCTGTCCGTGTAGATAGTGAAGGGACACCAGCTCACTCGAGCGGGGCTCTGGCAGGCCTTGCCCTTCCCCCCATTCCCTCTGCCTTGCTAAAAATTGCTAGATTGCATTCCTAAAGCTAGCCACTGGAGGTCTACTCCCTTATTTGGCCACTTCCTTCTCCTGAGACTGACTACCAAGGTCCAGCTTTCAAAGTACTAAAGTCCAGCAATCAAAACCCCCTTTGGTCCACCTAGTTTACATGCCCAGTCAGAATTAAACACCTCATCCTAACACGGGGTTTCCCCTTTTACCTTTATAAACTGTCATTTTCCTATGGATCACACATCTGTCTCTTCTCTATCCAGAAGCAGTCCTTTGTCTCTCTGGGGCAAATATCCCTTACCCCTCTCCCTCCCCCCCCCCCCCCCCCCCCCCCTTGTCTTCTATCTCCTGTCTTTGTCTCTTATTCCTACCCTTTGTCTCCCTGGAGCAAATAAATCTTTGTGCTGACAACTTCGCCTTGGGGTGTCTTGAGCCAACTTGGGGTTCCCTACAGATAGAGCCCACGTGATTAAAAGGAATATGGCTAGATGTCCTGTCCTGTGGTCAGTTACCTGGGACAAATAGAAGACCTGGGCTTGTCCCAGGTAACTGACCACAGGACAGGACTCAGCCAGCATTCTTTCTACATGGTTTTACAACATTGACTTTGATGGAATTAAAGTAGTTTCTTACTCCCCTGGGGCATTTTACAGTGAGTCTTGGAGCCTAATTCTCAAACTGGGAGCTACATACAGACCATGGACATGGGATTGAGACTTCCTCCCATCTAACTCGAGTTCTAGGAGACAGACAAAGACCATTGTCAATTCAATCAGCCACGCCTACATAAGAGTTCAAGGTCAACCTAAGCTACATAGCAAATACCAATTTTAAACAGCCAGAAAAGTTGGAGGCTAACCACTGCCAAACTACCAGGTCCCAGCACAGTGCATGTGAACAACAAAACCGAAGTCTTTCTGAGCCGTAGCCTCAGGCTCTTTGCCTAGTTTTCTGCAGGGTGGTGTCTGGCATGCCAGGTAGTCAAAGCTAACTGGACTAAACCAGCGCAAGGCCTCAGGGTGGGCAGCTCCTGTACTCCTCCACTCCCCATACCCACCCCCTTCCGCTTCCAATTCTCCAGCCCCTTTCTAGAGCCTTCGAATGACTCTCCAGGGTCCATCAGTGGCTTTTAACTGAGCCCCCAGCTTTCATCCTATTAGTGAGCCGGGAGTAATTATGACTTCATTAGCCAAACAGGTTCTTGGTTCAGAGACTCTCTCCACAAAACCAACACACACACACACACACACACACACACACACACACACACACACACTGGGCTTCCTTGCTTCGAAGTCTGTCCCGCCCCCCCCTCCCCACCCCCCACCCCCGGGGGGGACTCTGGCTAACAATGCAGGCAGCTTGGGGGAATCTGGCAGGAAAGGGGGGAAGAGGCCAGGATGCTAGCCAATGAGAAAGAGGCCCCCCTGCCCTCCACCGCGGCGCATCTGTCAGTCACCCCTGGAGAGGCTTGACAGAGAGGAACGGCACTCAGCAAATGAGGGGCATGATCTCTCGCATCTGTCTGCTGCTCCTTGCCCTCTGGCCTGGTTCACCCTTCCAGTCATGGACGTAAGCAATAGCTGGTTCCTTGCCCGGATGGACAGGCAGTCTGCTTGGCTGAGGGCTCTCCCAATTCCCGGCAGCATTAAGAGTGTCAGGCGTCCCTGGCTTTCTTGCCCCCATTTGCCCATCCTGTTCTTCAACTGCTGTAGTTCCGAGGGCAAGAAATCACCAGGGCCGAAGGGCAAGGACAAAGCAAAGACAGGCCGCTGGGCTGGAGGACAGCTAGCCAGTCCTCTACTGCCAGATCAAACTGTCCCTGACACCTGGGAAAAACCCGGCAGCTCTCACTGCATGGATCCATCTCACACCTCAGTAGCAGGAAGTGCTTTCTTTGGAGCTAAGTTAATTCTAAATTGCATTAGAACTATCCACACAAGAAATTGCTTATCACCTTTCTCTTTTCCCATGCCGTTAATGGATTTAAGCTCACAGAGCCCAACCTTCCTGCCTCTCAGCGGCACCCAGCCAAACAAATCTGCCCCACACCTCTCTAGATCCTGCAGCAGTACAAGGCTGCTATTCTTGCAGGTCAGACCAAAATCCTGGATGAAGCTGGTCTGGTTGCCCACTCCTCTCACCCCCACCAAAAAAAATGCATGTCTCCAGCAGACCCTCAGACACGTGCTCTTTTATCCACAAAGCTTCCAAAGAGATCTGGCTGCCGCTTCTGGGGGCTTTGCAAGTAACAGCTGGTGAATTCTTATTCCTGCTGAGGGCCCCTCTGCCTGGGTCCTCTATCGGCAAGATGCCATCTGCTGGGGCTGAGTCCAAAAGCAGAAAGATAGATGAGGTGACCTCCAGACAGCCCTGTCACTTTCAAGACTCCAAACTATTGGCAGCCTTGGCCCTGGCTCTGGCTCTAACCTGACCTTGTTCTGGCCCCAAGCCCAGTGACTCAGCCACCTCTGCCCGCCCTCTCCCAACTCCATCCATAAGCAGCCCAGAGGCTAGGCAGGAGAAGCCATTCCTCGCCTACCAGGAAAGGGAGTCCCCAGAGGCCACCCCAGCTGTGCCCCCTGTGCCCCCTTCTTGTGTTCCCTCAAAGCAGCCATCCTTTTGTTAATTCTGCAATTTTCCAAAGTGCCGGGAGCTCTCATCTGACAGCCGCGGCATCTGTTCCTCACACTTCCCAGAAGGCTGGTGGGATCCTTGCCAGCCTCCCCCCAACAGCTCCCCCAACCTCACACTCCTTCCGTGTGCATCTGAATTCAGGCCCCCTACTCACCGTGTCTTAGTAAGGGCCCTCACAGCTCTCACCATATCCACGTCCGTGACTGGAGTCCCTCATCAGGTTCACCTGACCGAGCCCATGGGCACCTGTGCTGGGTCCTTAGGGGACTGAGGAAATACGTTCTTCCCCCATTTGAGGTTCATCTAGGTCCTAGCGGGTATAGGAGCCACACGGCACCAGGAAAGTCTCACACACGGCCCTTCCCATGACCCATCATCATCTTCCAGCTGTTAAGTTCCAGAAGTTAAGGCTGGGCCCCAGCCCAGATAACCTACAGGGGTTCTGGCCGACCCTGCCCCCTGCTGTGGCACAGAACATCTCAGTCCAGCACTGGAGACATTTGAGGTCAATTGGAGATGAAGGACTATCCTTGGAATGAAGGGTGCTTAGCAACATCCTGACTCTCACTCAGAAGATGCCAACACCCTCCCCCCAGCACACACACCCTATCATGACAACCCCAAATGTCTCTAGACATTGCCAAATGTTCTCTGGTTGACAACTACTAAAGCTAATGCAAAAAAGTGACCCAGTTCCTAAGTGTCAGTGACTTACACCCCATCGTTTTGGATCTAGGCTCCAAATAAGAGAGAAATGTCTGTAAGGGAGCAGGTAATAAATATTTCTGCTTTGCAGCCATACAGCCTCCATTGTAACAACTTATCGGCTATTGTGGCGTGAAACAGCATGTGAACATGTGGCTGTGAGCCAGTCCAGCTCATTTATGAACACATGATGTCAAATGAATGTTAGCTTCCTTGTCATGAAGTATTCTGATTTGTTTTCACCACTTAAAAATCACAGTGCCTTCTTAGCACAAAGACAATAGGGCCTGGTTTTAAAGACCTCAGAGATCTCTGCCAGACCTTTCTGAGACTGTCACAAAGCCAAGGGCAAAGGCTGAAGTTGCTGAGGAGGCCTGCTCCTCTGGGGATGGTAAAGGATTACTTGCTCTTAATTCTAGTACTGTTTCTAGCCCCACGGGGGCTCCTCAGGAACAACACACTTCCAGGGCCCAGTGCAAAATAAGTCCCTTGTTTAAAACTTATCCTTTTTTGTTTTGTTTTGTTTTTCAAGACAAGGTTTCTCTGTGTAGTTTTGGTACCTGTCCTTGATCTCGCTCTGTAGACCAGGCTGGCCTTGAACTCACAGAGATCTGCCTGCCTCTGCCTCCCGAATGCTGGGATTAAAGGTGTGTGCCACTGCCTCCTGGCTTAAAACTTATTCTTAATTCCAAGATGGCAGTAGTAGAGATTCAAGCCAGGCTCAGCCTCCCCTCAGCTCCCACAGTACACAGCCTCTGAGCAACTCCACAAGCTGCAGCCATGAAATTCTCCAACCTCGGCTTCCCTCCCAGGGAAACCTGTATCTCCCCACTGTCTTCTAACTGACAGAGACCTGGTGCATCCAGCCAGCTCTGTGACCCTGGAAGATAGCCCCTCATGGCCCTTTGGGCTGCACTGTCCCATGTGCAGCAGGCTGAGATAGTGAGTGGGCTGTAAAGCTGAGCCCTGCTCCCCTTGCCAAGCTTGAAGACTAAAGCATTCTGCCTTCATAAATGGCATGCTTTAAGCTTGTCTATCTTCTACATCTCCTCTCTGTCCTCAGCCCCACTCTAGACTTGGTTCTGCACCTGTGTGCCGGCTTTGTTTGACATAGGTTGACCAGGGCACCAGTGCTAGTGTAGGAAAAGAAATCGCCCTATGCTCAAACACGTTGCTCTCTACCTCCATCCCGGTCCCCTAAAGAGAAATGGATGTCCTACGCTGAGCATCAGACACTAAGCCAAGAGACAATGATATAAAACGCAGTGGTGAAGGCATTCATCACAGCACAGTAGTAGCCTATGATGTGAAAAGGGCAGAACCGGAAGGGTTGGTGTGGGCCTAATACATGAGAGTGGGGGGAATTTAGCCAGTGAACATAAGGGAGATCACTATTCCAAGATATAAGCAGTACAAAGACATGCAGTAGGAGAGTCCAGATCTTTCCAGAAGGGGTAAGTGGGTCAACATGGCTGACGTGAGCTGAAAAGTGTGGACTAAAGAATCATAATGCCACAATCTCTGTGTGTCAGGGAAGGAGCTGGGGCTCCAAGCTGCAGGAAGAGTCAAACCAGAAAGTGTTCTTACCTGATTCAGACTGAAGCTTAGACTTCCAGCATCCAAAACAGCGAAAAATAAATATCAGTATTTCAGATGTCTATCCTAGGGTATTTTCTTATAGCAGCTTAAGATGGAGCATCAGAAAAGGTGAAGGGTCTTGTTTTAGTTGGATTCTCCACAAAAACAGAATCACACAACCAACTCCTGGCCTTCCAGTAGAGTTATGTCCCAATAAACCCATTCAGATCAAATATGTAAGTTAAATTGTATTTGAGGGCGTGAGGGGTGGCTCAGTGGCTACAAGCACTTACTGTGCAAAAGTGAGGACCTGAGTTCAGACCCTTAACACCTACATAAAAGCTGGGCGTGATCATGTGCTCCTGTAAGCCCAGCACTGGAGCAGGGGAAGGGCGTGGCAAGAGACAGGAGAATTGCTGGGCCAGCGGAAGAAAATTAAATAGCAAAATGTGAAGTATTCTTTCTGTTGAATGAACATCATTTCTTTAGTATTATGAAGTAAAAGCAAAATCTCAGGTCATGTTTGTGTACATGCAGAGTGTGTATTACATATGCTAGATGTATTTTGAGGAATTGGCTTGCATGACCGTGGAGGCTGGCCCGTCTGTAGTCTATGAATGGAAAAGCCAGCAGCCTGGAATGTCTCAAGCAGGAATTGTTACTGCAAAAGCCAGGCTTGGTGGTACACACATACAATCCCAGAACTGAGGACATGGAGGTATGAGATCAAGGGTTCAAGGCCAGTCTCAGCTGCAAGAGACCCTATGTCCAAAAACAAAATAAATGAGACAAAACAAATTAATAAGTAATGTTGCAGTCTTCTGTCAGAGTTTATTTCTCAGGTATAGAACAGTCTCCATCTTAAGGCCTATTAACTCATTGGATAAAGCCCCACCCCTTGTCAAAGATCATGTGTAGTATGAATCTTAAAGGTTATTAATAAAATCAAACCTGAGGCCAGTTATTGAGGTGAATGCTGGAATATCAGAGAAGCAGAACAAGCCACAGCTATCTCACCTTGCTAGTTCCTCAGGTGATCCTGTTTCCTCAGACTGGAAACTTCTGAGTCCTCATCCCAATGAATCTCAGCTGAACTGTGCTGCTCCAAAGTCAAAAGCTTCTAGTTTCTGGTCTTCATGCCTTATATAATCTTTCCCTTTCTGCCTCCACTCCCTGGGATTAAAGGTTGGGTTTCTGGGATTAAAGGCATGGATCACCATGCTTTTAGCTGTTTCTAAAGTGGCCTTGAACTCAGAGATCCAGCTAGCTCTGCCTCCCAAGTGCTGGGATTAAAGGTGTGCACCACCACTGCCCAACTTCTGCTATGGCTTACTCTTCCCATTTTCTAGCCACCATTTGTGGCTCTGTATCTAGTGGCTGTCTGTTCTCTGACCCCAGATAAGTTTATTAGGGTGCACAATATTGTGGGGAACACAATACCACAGTCATATCCATACTTAAGTCGATTGATTGCAGACTTTGTCCACATCTACCAAATGCCTCACAGAACCACTAGGATTGTGGGTTTGGGATTAAACAAACCCAAGTTCATGGGCCCATAAAAGTGACCATTATAGCTCAGGGTTTGAGTTCCCTGGGGTCCTCCACCAGCTCACAGCCAACAAGGCTTCAAGGAGGTGGGTGTGGCCAAGGACTCTGTCTAGCTGCAGCTGGAGCCACCTGCCCTTGAGCCCTGGCAGAGGAGGAATAACTCCAGCTCCAGCCTTCCTTCAGGGTCAGCATGGTTCTGCTGCCACCTCAAGAGGGACCCACGGTAGTAAAGTGACCTGATTAGGCCATGCCAGGAACTGAAGCTCACGCCAGGTGTAGAAGGGAGCAAAGGGTCCCTGAAATAAAATTGTGGGTAACCCCACAGAGATGGTGGAAAAGGAACCTGGGAGTCCAGCTGAAAGGCAGCCAGACAGCCAGTCAGTTTTCATGTCCTGTATCTCCATCAATCGCTCTTCTTCTGAACCCGCTCCATCTTCGTTAATTCTCAGGTGATTTCAGTAGGCCAGATCAACCTTATCTGTTCTTGCCCTCTCTTTCTTTTTCTTTTCCTTTTCCTCCTTACCTCTTCTGTTTACTCATCTCCTCTCCCACAGATACACTGTGCCTCAGTCTCCAGAGAGATGGCACTGCTTTGCATCATCTGGTAGCGTTTTTACCACCCTCTCTTTGGTCTTTCTTTAACCAAAATTCCCTTATCACCATCCTCCACGTTGTTGCTCCTTCAGTGTCCTCTTCTACTTACATTCCCTCGTTTACTTTCTGCCACCCCAGTGAAAATCAGTAATCTTCCTGTTCTTTTTCTTCCCACTCATACCCACAACAGCTAATGCATCACCACACACGGTGCTGTCTATGTCCGTTATTCCCTAAAATAGTTAGCACTTAGAGGGGCACTGCCTTTTTTCTTTTTGTAGTTGATTACTAGATCTACTCCCGGATAAAAGCTTTTGATACAGATGTATTCTGCTCACTGGGGGAGATGGGATGGAGATATCAGAGGAAAAGGACCCGTCAGTCCTACTGTAACCCTCTCCCTCATGAATACAGCAAACACTTCCACTGAAAGAAGAAAAGTGACCTAAATTTAAAAAAGAAAATCGACCTGTGATCTAACTCCCAATGGGCAAGTCTCAACACAAAAACACAAGTAATATATAAAAAACAACAACCAAAAAACAAAAACAAAAAACAAAAAACAAAAAACCAAGAGAACATGTCTCCTCCAGAATCTAATGGCCTCCAGTGACAGTGACTTAGATGAAAGTCCAAAGAATTCAAAAGAATGATGATATATATGTTCAAAGAAATGAAGTAGGACATGAATAAACTCCCCAAAGAACACAAACACTGTAAGGAACAAGGAAGTCAATGCAGGGCATGAAAATGGAAATCAATAGCAAAATAGAAATAGAGGGAAAAAACTGAAAAGATGCTGGAAATGAAATTTTCAGTAAGTCCAATAAAAAGCAAGAGGAGAGGGTGACAAGATGGCTCAGTGAGTAAAGACACTTGTCACCAAACCTGACGACCTGAGTTCGACCCCCAAAACCCACATGGTGCAAGGAGAGAGCGGACTCCTCCTGCAAGCCTCCACACATACACAGATGCCTCCTGTCTGACCTCCACACATTCACCATGATGTGCACTCCCATAAAACAAAATAAATAATGCAATAATTCATTTAAAGTGCACTGGGATGTGTCACCAATAGAACAGATCGAGGGGAAGACAGACTATCAGGGCCTGTGGATGAGGTAAAGGAATTGGTAATTCAGTCAAGGTAACAATATCTTTTTAACCTATGGATGGGAAAATGCAGATCTTTGGAATACCAGTATAAGACCAAATCTATGAATTATGGGCATGAAGAAAGAGAAGAATTCCATGCTAAAGGCATAAGAAATATTTTCAACACAATAATCACAAAAAATTTCCTAAATCTAGGGAAAGAGAGGTCCACCTTGGTAAAGAAACCTATAGAACAGGACCAGAAAGAAACTCCCTACATCCCATTACGATTAAAGCACCAAGTATACAAAGCGGGGAAAGGTGCTTACAAAGAGCAGCAAGAGAAAAACACCAAATGGAAACTGACTTCTCAACAGAAACTTCAAAAGCCAGAAAGGTACAAAATCACGGTGTTTCAAGTTCCAAAAGACCACAGCTACAAACCTAGACGGCCACAGTTACCAACCTAGACGACGAGAATAACCAACCAAACTGTCATAATCGGCGGAGGAAGAATAGAGTGTAATGATAAAAGCAGGCTGAGGAAGTTGATGACCACTCAAATAGCTCTGCAGAGGATGCAGGAAGGAATTCTTCAGACTAAAGAGAATTATAAACACATCACAGAGGCTTGAAGACAGGAGACAGTTGAGCAGTATTAAACGAGGGCTAGGAAAACACCTACCAGTACAACATCAACCAAATGACAGGGATCAATGCACACCTAAAGACACAGGAGACAGACTGAAGTAAAATATAAGGTGCATCTATGTGTTGCCTCTACAAAAGAATAAAAAGGGGTGTTTCAAGCAAATGAAAGTAGAAAACATGCAGGGGTCCCTGTTCTGATAGCTGACAAAACAGATTTCAAATCAAGATGAGGTAGAAGAGATAAAGAAGGTCATTCCATGCTGATTAGGGGAACAGTCCATCAAAAGGACACTATAGTTCTACACATCAAATACAGATGAGTCTAAAATCACAGATTAATCTCAACACAGTATTAATGAGTGACTTCAATACCCCATTATCCCTAATAGACAGATCATCCTGATTTAAAAACAAAAAAACAAACAAAACAAAACATTAAAGTTGAATGACATCATAGATCAAATGAACTTAACAGACATCTATAGAGCATTCTACCCTAATATTGTGGAATATGCATTCTTTGCAGCCCATGGAACCTTTTTTAAAACTGATTCCTATATTAAGACACAGAGCAAATCTGAACAAATATAGAAAAATTCAAATTCTGATATCAATGTGGTAAACCTAGAAATCAATAGCAAAAAGTTTTTCACACATATTAGATAATTAAAAGAAGATAATTCACACAAACTCATGGAAAGTAAATAACAAACTATTAAATAATGAGTAAGTCACTGAAGAAATCTAGAAGGAAAAAAATTCTCAGAATTGAATGAAAAAATAAGATATAGCATACAAAAACCTATGGGATATAATGAAAGCAATCCCAAGAGGGAATCTCATGGCTTAAAGTACCTATATTTACAAAATCAGAGAAGTCTCAAATAAATAACTTAATAATTTATCTTAGGGTCTTGGAAAAACAAGAACAAGCCAAACTCAAAAGCAGTAGATATAAAGAAATAATTAAGGTCAGGATTAGAAATCAATAAAACAAAAGCAAACAAAAAGAATCAGTGAAATGATGAGTTGGTTCTTTGAAAAGATAAAAAATATTGACAAATCCTTAGGCAAAACAACCAAATGAAAGAGAAGACCCCTAAGAAATAAATTAGAGCTGAAAAATGAGACATCACAACAGATACCAGTGAAATTCAGATCATCCTGAGGACAGACTTTAAAACATATATTCTGATAAACCAGAAAATCTAAACATCCCTTGATTATCAAAAACCCTGAAGAGACTAGAAATGGAGGGAACATATTTCAGCACAATAAAGGCACAATATATATGGAAAACCTATAGCCAATATCATGCTAAGTAGAGAAGAATTCAAAGCATTTCCACTAAGTTTATGAATGAAACAAGGATGTCCCCTCTCTACCCCTATGCATCTATGACTTCTAAGTCTTTAGCTGGAGAAATGGGATAAAACATGCACAAACAAGGAAAGAAGTCAAAGTATTTTTATTCCCAGTTGATTGGATGTATATATCATAAGAGACACTAAGGATGCCACCAGAAAACTCTTTTTTTTTCTAAGTCAGAAAACTCTTAAAGCTGATTAACACTTTCAGTAAAGTGGCAGTATACAAAATTAACATACAAAAGACAGTGGCTGAGGGGTTGGGGATTTATCTCAGTGGTAGAGCGCTTGCCTAGTAAGCGCAAGGCCAGGGGTTTGTGATCCTCAGCTCCCAAAAAAAAAGAAAAAGAAAAAGAAAAAAAGAAAAAAGACAGTGGCTATCAAGAGACACCATGACTAAGACAACTCTTATAAAGAAAAGCATTTAATTAGGGATTTATTCCATTATCATCACGGCAGAGAGCATAGTGGCAGGCAGAAAGGCTGGTGCTGGAGCAGTAGCTAAGAGCTTTACAACCTGGTCAGCAGGTAAAGAAAGAAAGACTGGGTCAAAGAAGGCTTCCAGTGACACACCTCCTCCAACGAGGCCACACCTCCTAATCCTTCTCAAACAATTCTTCTCGGGGCGGGGTGGGAGGGTGGCAGGGGTCGGCATGGACAACTTAAGCACTCAAATACATGAGCCCATGTGAGCCATCTTCATTCAAACAGCCACGGCGCCTTTCTATGTCAACTTGCTGAAAAAGAAATCAAGGGAAACAATCCCATTCACAGTAGCCTCAGCAATCAATCTAGCCAGGGGTGTAAAAGAACTCCACAACGACAACTTTACAACACTGAAGAGGGAAATTGAGGAAGACACGAGCGGATGGAGAGAGCCACGCTCATAGTTAGGGAGAACTAATAATGTGAGATAACCATCCTACAAAAGCAGTCTGCAGATTCAGTGGAATCCCCATCAAAATTTCTGTACCATCCTTCCAAAAGAAAAAGAGGGAAAAAAATTAATCCATGTGGAAGTACAAAGACTTCCCACAGCCAAAGCAATCCTGAGTGAACAGATGAATGTGAGAAGAATGAATGTACAGAGCCATAGTAACAAAAAGTGCACGGCCCTGGCACAGGAACAGACGTACAGAACAAACGGAATAGACCAGAGGACCCAGATGTAAGTCACACAGCACCTTCCCTCGGTTGTTTGCAAAGATGTCGAAAACGCGTTAGAGAGAAGCCGCGTCTTTCACAAATAGTTCTGGGGAAATTGGATGACTCCATGTAGAAGGATGAAACCAGAGTCTCCTCTCTCACTCTGCAGGAAAACAACTCCAAGTGGGTCAAAGACCTTTAAAGAAACACCCGAAACTCCAGACTGCTAGAGCGAGAAGTAAGGACGACATTTCAAGACACGGGCATTGGGGAGGCATTCCTGAAGAGCACCCCAGTCACTCAGGAAGAAGCCCAACCCCCCACAAATGATATGTCACAAAGTTAAAAGCTTCTCCGCAGCAAAGGAAACAGTTAATCAGGTGAAGACGCAGCCTACAGAATGGAAGAGGATCTTTGCCAGCTATCCATCTGACATAGGATGAACATCCAGACTTTACAAAGAACTAACTAACTAAGAAACAAACAATTAACCAATGGAATAACAAACTGAACACAGAGTTCTCAAAGGGAGAAATACAATGGCCAATAAATAGTCTTTAGATGCTCAACATCCTTAACCATCAAGGAACTAAAATCTACTTTGAGATTCCACCTTACCCCAGTTTGATACAAATGGCAGCAAATGCTAGGGAGGGTGTAGAGAATATGGAAGGCTAACCCACTGTTGGGGGAGTGTGAGCTGGTGCAGCCACTGCGGAAATCAGGGTGGAAGTTTCTCCAAAAAGTAAAAATAGAGCTTCTGTATGACCCAGCTATACTACTCCTGGGCATATGCCTGAAGGACTCTATCTGACCACAGAGACACTGCATATCCATGTATATTGATGTTGTATTCACAGAAGCCAGGAAATGCAAACAGCTTAAATGTCTATCAACTGATGGATGAAAAATGAAAATGTGGTACAGATACACAATGCAATTTTATTCAGCTATAAAGAAAAATGAAATTTACAGGAAAATGGTTGAAACTGGAGAATACTAAGTGACCCGAGTCCTCCAAAAACCAAGAGCATCTGTTTTCTCTCGTGTGTGGATCCTGGCTTCTGACCTCCTAGACGAGCAATTGTGTGGGAACAAGTATGTGTAGAGCACAGGAAACTAGAAAGTGGTCATGAGAGGCGGAAGGATGCTGTAGAGGAGGGAGAGTCATTGAACACATGGGATACAAAAGGGGAAGGGGATCCGGGTGTGCACAGGTCTATACAGTGCGGGACACAGGGAGACAGAGAGAAGAGGGTGGAGGGAGGGTCAGCTAAACATGCCATAAGGAAGTCTGATACTTGATAAGCTAATCAAAAATAATTGTATGTATATGTATATGTGTGTGTGGTATGCATGCATGTTCTCATATTCATATATATATTGACATGTGGGAATGTGGCAATGTAGATGCACATGTGTGTATATGTATGTGGAGGTTCAAAGTTCATGGTGGGTGTCCTCCTCAATTGTTCTCCATTTTAAAAGAACTTTTCCATTAAATTCATTCGCTCATTTATTTATATGTATGTGTGCCTGTGTGTATCTACAGGTGGGCACAACTACATGGGATCAGTTCTCTCCATCTAACATGCGGGTCCTAGGGATCAAACCCAGGTCATGTGGCTTGGCAGCAAATGCCTCTACCCACTGAGCCATCTCTCTGACCCCAGCTCTCCTCTCTTTTGTTGTTAAATCAGGGTCTATGGTTGAACATAGAGCTGGCCAGTTCTAACTAGTCCACCTAGGCAGCTTGCCCCGGAGGCCCGCTGTCTCTATCTCCCAAATTCTGGGATTACAGGTCACCACCACACCTGCCTGGCATTTTATATGGGTTTTGAGGACCCCAAACTCCAGTCCTCACACTTGCATGGCAAGCCCTTTATCCTCTGAACCATCTCTCCCCAGCCCCCCAAATCAAATGAATTTTAAAAAAGAACAGTTTGGACAGAGGTACCCTGTGTGCACAGATAAAGTTGACCAGAAGCCATAGGTTATTAAATGAAAACCCTAGTGTCATTGGATACCTCCTGCCTCCCTACAAGTTGCTGGCCAAGAAACCCCCTGAGGCCCCTGAAACAATACAGGCAATCGCCACAGCTTCTGGTTGCCCATCAGAACCAGATAGTAAGACCTGATTGCTTGTAGTACAGAAGGAAATCAAGCTGGAACAGGGCTGGAAGCTTCCTCCGGGTTGGCTAGCCTTCATAGTGCCAGGAAGTGCTATGCGTCTGCTGAGGGGGAACGGCTGCCACTAGTCTTAGCTAGCTGTGGATCCTGTGCGCAACAATGCCAACTGGCAAGCAAAGCGATCCCATTGGTGCTACAGTGGCAAGTCTGTTACGTGGGTTAATAGTCACTTTCTGATTAGATCTGATGCCTGCTCCACAGGAGAAAATTCGTATCTGCTAAAATAACCCCCGTCCAAAACCCATGTCTGGGGAGGTTACAGGTCCTGGTGTGGAAGCTACGACCGTGGTTTTGCTAAAGGACACGATGTACACATAAAATTGCCAAAGTCCAAGTTCCAAGACTAAATGACGAATGCCCAAGCATAGTGGTGCATCTGTATCACTCCTCCAAGGCTCGGAGAAGATCCCAGAAGAAGGTGAGGAGAGAATGTAAGAGTTGAAGAAATGAGGGCAGGTGATGTGGGACACTGACTTCCTGTATGACTGGGCTGTGGCGCCCTTGAACTCACAGCGTCTGTGAGAATCTGATCTGCACAAGATTGGGCCCCACAGCATCCTTTTATGGAAGGGGGATGAGCTCACGGGACCCCACTCCTCCTTGAGAATTTATACAGTAGTTAGTGGTTGATGAGGTGATCTTCAGGGCCACTATAAACACTCTTTCCCGTGTGCCTGTAAACAACCCCTAACGAAGCACATTGAATCACCACAAAAAAAAAATAAAAAGAAGACATTAAAGTAGGAGAGAGGCTGGTTTGGAAGGAGATTGCTGGAAGAGCTGATCAAGCTCCATCATGGACCTGTATGAAAATGTCATAATGAAACCATCACTGTGTGTAACCAATGTAGATAATAACGGCATTTTTAAAAAAGAACATTCAAAGGCTACCTGCCTACTTCTGGATCACCACTAACCCTAAACCTCTTCCCTCATCCCCACCCCCGCCCCGGAGGGTATGCTTCTTGCCAGAACCAAAAGGTGTCTGGCCCAGGGCGGTTGCCCCTCAGATCTCCACGCAGGGCAGACCCTAGGCAGGGTACACCAGCACCAACACTAGTCCAGCTTTGCCCCACTGTTCTGCAACCCTGGCCTGGTCATTGCGCTTTTCTGCTTCCAGTTTCCTGGTGCCTTGATTCCTCTTCACCCCCCGATCCCTGTCCTCTGCCAAATTGTTTCAAAAAAAAAAAAAAGAACTCAGGGTTCTTTGAGCTAGTGGAGAGACCACATAAATGCAGGCATTATTAGCATCATTATCATTAAATATTAATAATGGCATTAGCATTGTCTATTATAAGCCTTAAAAAGAAGCTTCGGGAACCCAGGGTTGAAATGGCAAAGAGAATAATTAGGCCCCTCTGGGCCATAGACCCTTCCAGGCCCTTGAGTGGAATTAGGAAGGCAAATGCAAGGATAGAATTGGAGATTTTCCTTCTGGACCCCGACTCAGGCCAACCTAACTCTTCCCGACACTGCCTGAATCCTGCTCCCTGCACAGGGAGCCTCACATCCAGGCTCCATGCCCTGTGCCAGAAAAGCATCCCTGACTCTCTCCACATCTGTCCAGTCCGAGCCAGGAGGCACTTCTCTTTATCCCACTAAAGCCTTCATCTACCTCTGCCCACTCCATCCTCACCCTCTGACAGGTACCCAGTGCACTGTCTACTGTTTACCCAGTCCGCTTGTTTTACTGGGTTTCTGCCATGTCCCAGGCACTGTGCTAAGTAGGAGGATGGGGGTTGGATAAGATGACCTCTCCCCCAGACACTGCATGGCCGATACAGCAGTAGCAGAGCAATGGAAGCTTTGGACAGCAGCTGACAATCCATGAAGGCCCTTTAGCAATGTATTGGTTAGCTCACAGAGCCACACTAACCACCTTAAACAGAAGTAAAAATCATCGCCAGTTTACTGAATGGCTTATAGGGATAAAAGGTGGAAATGTACACCCGTTGAGGGAATGCTTGCCTAGCCCTGCACAACTGAGCTCCACCCCCAGTGCCAAACAAAATCAGATGAGGTGATTCAAAATTGTAATCCCAGCACTGGGAAGGAAGAGGCAGGAGAATCACAGTTTCAAGGTCACTCTAGGCCGTGTAACCAGTTCAAGGCTAGGCTAGACTGCTTAGAGACCCTCGCTTTTGTTTTTAATTTGTTTATTTGCTTTTTCAGGATAGCGCATTTTTAGAGTAACCAAGTCTTATTCAGTGGCTTGCCTAATGTCATCTAGGTAGGGTTGCCGGGCTAGGGCAGGCTGTTCTGTCAGTGGCAGAGCTGCAGCCACCCTATTCACTGCAGCAGAGAGGGAGAAAGCAAAAAGTGTTCTTTGTCATGGGCACAGGCCCCTGTGCTAGAGCTGGGCAGTCTCCATTCCAGAAAAGTCAAGTGCATGCCTCCTAAGCTAGCTCCTCCTTGTGCATCTCTATGCAGACAACAGCTCTGAGTGCACATGGTGACCCTGATTTTCAGATGGTGGGGGTCACTTGTCCATGGCCACGCAGATGCTCTGAAGCAGTGTGGAGAGCCAGGGAGGTCTGTCTTCAGTGTCTTGCTGCATGTTGCTATGGCTGTGGATGGAGAGTCACGTACGACAGCAGACAGCTTCCCAAAAGATTGGGGTGCTCTGAAGATAGACCACATTCTCTGGCTCTTGAGACCCTGCCGTTCAGGCAGCCATGTATGACCTCCTGGGAGCTCCAGAAAAGGAAGCAGTATCCAAAACCAGAGGCAGCTATGCTGTAAAGAAGCCAAGAGAGGAGATACGGAAATGGTGCTGGCGAGGAAAGAGAGCACAAAGCTGTTAATACCAAGAGGCCATGGCAAGGTCTCGTCCTCCCTTGTCCCCTAGGACTGAGCCCAGGCCCTGTGGACTGACAGAGGTCCTCTGGACTCCAATGCTATTGATCTGGTGGGGCTAAGGCAGAGAAGAGCAGATGGTCTTGGAAGGACTGAATGGTCCTCAGAATGCCTCCTGAGCCTCCCCGGGGGGCACCAATGTTTATAGACAAAACGTTGGCCCATTTGATTCGTCACTTGGCTATCTTAGGCTGGCCCTTTGTCACCCCATTTGGGAGTCTATGGGGACTCAACTTAGAGATCAGACACTCAGAATTTGGTTCTGCATGTTAAAAAAAAAAGGTTACCCTGACGTTCAGGCATAACGGGGACCCCAGACTCTGACAGGCGCCCCAGTCAGGAAGTGACCCTGTCCTTTATTTTCATCCTCTTTACCATTAAGAGCAGCATCCTCAGCGAAGAGTTCAGCCAGGAGCTCTAGGTCAGCCATTCTGCTGCTTTAGCAGTGTATGGCCAGCATCCTTGGTGATATGAGGAGGAGGAACAAGAGGAAGGTAACACCAGTGTCCCCTGGGTGGGTGTGTTGGGTAAAGCTCTTTGTACAGCTCCTAGCCTTCTGGAGACAGACACTACTTCTACTACCATCAAACTAATGGCGCCCATGACCAAGCTCTGCCTGGATCCTCGCAAGCCTACCTCAGGCACACCCCAAGAGCATGTCATAGACCGACACTGAAGATCCCTGGTGCCTACCCCCCAACTCATCTGAACCAGGCTCATCTGAGCACACTATAAAAGTGAGAAAGCAAACTTGGGACCAGTCTTTCTAAACTGGGGTCCTAGCTTGGTAAATATTTGTATTTCTACTACGCCTGTGAGGATCCAACAGTGATGAGCAAGCTGTCTGTCAGGGGATCTGAGAGAGTCTTTAAGGACAAATTTGATGACACTAATGACCTTCCCTCAGAGACCTGGTCTCTGCCACAAGGGCAGCAGTTGTCCTAAAATAGAGTCACAAAGACAGCTGTCTCTGTCTAAAACAATCCTGCAAGCAGTTCCAGACCCATGGCTCATCAGCCCCACAGCAGCAGACACGTCACCCTGTTCCTACTGTCTTCTGCTAGAGACATCTTGCAGAGACCCTGGGTAGAACAAGGTTGACTTGGGGGGATATTAGCAGTGTGATGTACCTCAGGACCTTGGGTACAGCATACTTGCCACAGACAGACAGACAGACAGACAAACTGGACCATGGTAATCAGGGGCAGGACGCAGATGTGACTGTCTTGCCACAAATGTAATTCAAAATTATATGAGAAACAGCTTGGTAGAGTTCAGGCACCTCCGTATCAGAACAAAGAAGTTGCACTTTTCTAGGTGTGCCCACACTTGGGAGGGGTACTGGGAGAAGAGAGGCATAAGTCTCTTTGCCAAGCACTTGGATTCCTGCTCCTCTCCAAGCCCACAGCCACTGGCCAGTCAGCAAGCTACGGAGCCATGTTCACATTGACAGGTATAGCATTTAAGACTCAGAGGCTGGCCAGCCTCGCCAGCTGCTGCAGCATCTGGGCCACTAGCCAGTTTGGCCCTGGACAGCAGGCAAACCAGAGTGGGGTGAGACAACAGTGGCAGCCTGTCAGGACTGACTGGTGCTGCAGATGGCTGGTCCCTCTGCCTGCAGGCTTCAGTCTTCCCGGGCATGTCCCCACATGACAAGAGCAGAGCAGGAGAGGCTCTGCTTAGGGTGAGCACCTGGAGTTTCAGAGCCAGCAGAGGTCTCGGTCATCTTTAACTCTTTTAGGTTACAGCGAGGCTCAACATAGGCAAGGCACTCAGCCAACCCCCTCCCCCCCCATCAACAGCAAAGCACAGAGTGGACCCTCCGGGTACTCAGACTCCGGTCCCGCAAGCTTTTCATGAAGTCACATCTTTTGCCGGTTGAAATTAGGCTGTGTATACTGGTATGCAAAGATTTCCAAGCTCAATTATATAGTCAAATATATTTTGCAAATTATGATGTATTTTGTGATCCCATTTTCATAAACTAATCCTAATAACCCATGTAATGCAAGTTGAAAGTATAAACCTAGAAGGGAGTACTCAAATTGCTAAGAATGAAGGTTGGGGACTTTGGCTATCTATTTTTAATTTCTTTTGAGGTTTGACCATTTTGACAAAAAAATAAAAAATAAAAAAAAATCCCATGTTACTTCTGGGCAAAAACAAGGAAGAGGAACGTGATGGGTGAGGGGACTGACCCCTCCATCACAGCTGCCCCACACAGAAAACTGGAGGTTATTTGGATCCCATCCTTTAACAAGGGATGAGGGAAGGAGCGAGGCAAGAAACCTGGTGCTCATGTGTCAGGATTTCGGGAGCAAGAGACACTTTCTTTGTGCTTCCTCAGCGCACCCCTCTGCAGCCTGTCAGTTCTGGGCTGGGCACGGAGCTGGCCAAGCTTGATGTAAGACAGCGGCGGTGCTCCAGCTCGCTCCCTGGTCCTTAAATGACAGCAAATGAGGTAGAGCCAGGAGGGTGGGGACGTCGGGGTGGGAGGGGGCAGAGGAAGCCATCTCCGGCCGAGCGTTGGCTGAGGAGCAGAGCCAGCCAGTGAGCGGAGCCTGCGAGAGGGAGGAGCGCATCCTGATGCAGAGATGCTGCAGTGGCTCGGGGCGCGCACACACTTACGCATCCTCGCCCGCCGCCGCCGCGCCAGGACAGCCAGTGGCTAAGGCCGGCGGGGCCAAGCAGCCGCAGGGTCTGCTCACCGGGTAGCCGCAGCATTGCCCCAGCCAACACCCTTCCCGCACTCCAGGTAAGGTGCCTATCGTTTTTGTCTGTTCCAGTCCAGGGGCTTCCCCGGGTGCTGTTCAGGAGGGACTCAGAGCTCGGCCCTTATAAACATCTTCCTTGAAACTTGGAAGGGGACAAGGACACGCAGCAGACTGGGTCCTGGTTGACCTTTCACCCCAGCCCCACAGTGGCTACCCCTCAGGCTCAGGCTCTCCGCCCCCCCTCCCCGTCCTGTCTAGGTGGGTGGCATTCTGCAAGGCCTGGTTTACCGGTCCAGAAAGCTGGTCCCCAGGTGGGTCCAGAAATCTGAGCAGGAAGTGACAACTGCCTGCCATGGGGGCAGGGGCTCCTGGGCCTGCCCTGGACCAGAGCCAGTGCCCAGCAGCTCTGTAATGCCAGGCCCTACCCTGACCCTGGAAGTCCCTAGGTGGACCTGAACCTGAGATCCCAAATCTGAGGTCACATGGGGGGCTGTTTCTGCCGGATGACCTCTTTTCAAAGTCTTGGTCCTAATGGACTAGGGAGGCTATGGGAAGAGAGCACAACACAAGTCTGGACAAAGACTGTCCAGGAGCTGGGACTTGGGAGAGAAACTGAGGCAAGTCATATCCCAAGGGTGAGGCTGGAATCTAGCCTGCATTTCCTTCACCCCTCCTCCCTCCTCAGCCCTCTCCCCAGATCCCTCCCCCTCAGCCTCACTGGTGGGAGGGAAGGATTTGCTCAAAGTTTGGCTTTGCAGGGGATTCTAGCGAGAGGGGGCAACCCCTCTGCCTAGCCCCATGGCTTATGTAATGGGCTGCAGGAAAGGAGCTGTTCCAGTTGGGGAGTGTCTGGCCCCACCTCTAAAACTGGCTGTAGCACTGGGGGCCAAGGGGCTAAGATGACACTGTGCCTGTGAAAGAATGTCTTGGGCTGCACAGGCAGCTTGGTCCCTGAGCTCTATGCACCCCATCCCTACTCCAAGGAGGTAGGGGAGCTGAGCATTCCTCCTACCTTCAGGGTGAAGCTGCCAAAGTTGTTAGTACATTTGTAATTAGTGTGACCAGCACTGAGTGACTGTGCATGCAATGACCCCCAGCCCTGGACAAGGGTGGGTTTGAACACCATTCCCTTCTGCCAAAGATGGGGAAGAAGGTATTGTCCACATAGCCTGGTCCTGAGCTCATCTAGTGAACTATTTTCAGGCATTCTCTCAAGCCTCTATTCAGATGCCCCATCGTCGGCTTTACCCTCTAGCCTCTGAGGTGATCTACCACCTCTCCTAGGTCCTGTTCCAAGGGACCAGACGCATCGCTAAATAACCAGGACAGTAAAGAGTAGACCACCTGTGGGAGGGGCAAGCGTGGCTGAGCCTCCTGGGGTGGGGCAGAGAAAACCGGTTAAAACAGGTGTCATATTTCCGGGCTGGGCTGCCACAGAGTCAGAAGCATTCAGCTCCTCCCAGGGGCGCCACCAGCTAACTCTGGAGAGTGGGGCTCAGGCAGAACCACTCAATGCTTCTGCCACAAGGTCAAAGTCCTTCGTACTGTCCCATGGGAGATCTTGGCCAATTTAGAGGCAGGCAGGAGATGAGAAAGACAGGAGGTTCCTAAGCTGATGGCATCAAAGACACTCAAGGTCCACTTGCCTTCTTCAGAAGCCGCTGCCCTTGTCCTGATGAAGAGAAGGGTTTGGGAAGAGAGGCGCGACCACTGAAGGGATTACACTCTTTCCTTCCTCAGTCTCCAGCAGGCCAAGCCATTCCCTGTATCTCCTGTCCCAGAGCATGTACTCCTCAGGTCCACAGGCCCTCAGTCTACCCCCAGTCTCCATCCCTCCACTGGGCACCTCCACTTCCTGCCACTGTTTATGTGGCAGCACAGGTGCATTGACTCTAAGTACCTGTGACCCACTGGACAGTTGTATGTCCTGCCTTGGACCGACCCCAGCTCTCTCCTAAAGGGTGTATACATGGCAGGATGCACCTGAGCCAGCCTCTATGCTGATACTATCAGTCATGCATTTGGGAGGGCCCAAGACTGCAAAGTTCCTCTGCCAGAGGGTTTTTCAAGCCAAATGATGGTGGGGAAGCATATTTCAAAGTGATCTCAAGCATGGATATGGGGGGTATTTGTATTTTTAGAGAGATTCTTAGGAGTGGAACAAGAGCATCAGGGAAGAAATGGTTTATTGGCACACAGGGAAGAACCAGAGCAAAGAACACGCCATTGAAGAATGAGGAGTTTCCATCAGACAATAGATACTTCTGAGAAGGAAATAGAGGCATAGGGTAACCTCCAGTCACACGTCTGTTAAGATGGCTGCAGGGCTGGGGTCACTTCAAGGCTTGAGACAGTCATGCCCAGAAGCAGAAGTTAGGCTGAGTGACAGGTACATTTCTTCTAGCCTCAGGCCATCCTCTTTCAAATGGCAAATGATGACATCCTTTTCATCTGCCTACATGCTGGCATTTCTGGTTCTTCAGGAGGACCAACTGGTCCTCATCTAGACCAAAATCCCCAGAGCTGTTGCTAACTTGGAGCATTCACAGGACGGATTTTACTCTCCTGGAAGCAAGTTCCTTTTTGCGGTTTCATGACAAACTGTACAAACTGAGTCCATGCTTCTTTGTCTACTAAATGAGGCGCAACCAAAAACAAAGGCATGCAATGTCTTCACCCCAAACCTGAGCACCATCCATCCTAGGACACACTACAATATACCTCAATGTCCATCTCAACCATACAGTTCCCTTTTGAACTGCAGAAGTCAACCCCTGCCCCACTTACAGGCACCCATCCTGATTTGAAACCCATAGGGTCTCCTCCAGAGGAAGCCTATACCATCTCAACATCTGTTAATCCCCAGGACTTTGAGGTTCCCCATATGCACAGGTTTTTGCTCTCTACCAGCTTGCAGAAAACTGTCTGAGAGCTGGGGGATGGGATGGGAATAAGGAGTCTCCTCTCAGTAAAGGGAGTAGGCATGCAAAAATTGCCCTGCTAACGCATAAGGTTCTCTTCTTCCAAATTTGGTCCTTTGGAAACAACTTGAAACAATTGTTCATGCTCCTCCAGTTTCACAAAGAATCCTTCCAAGGACTTCGGGTAAAGAGCAGCAGAAGGAGGTTTGTCTTGCATATGGGAGGCTCTGAGTTTGATGCCCAGCACTGTTTAAAAAAAAAAAAAAAAAAAAAAGTGGAGTGTGAGATCCTTCTTCCAAGGCCCTTGCTCGCTGCTTACAGTACACACAGAGAAAGGCGGCAGAGTGGGATGACTGCACCCTAGTCCCACACTTCCAGGAAGACCTAAGTCACCCCACCCACATCCCCATCCCTCTGGCCTCTTAACTCCGAAGGGTAGACTCAGAGTTAAGAGTCTGTAGACTCCAGGCTGCAGACCAAGGGCCAGACTCCCACACTCAGTATTGAAGGTTCAGCCAGCCCTCTGAGTCTGGGAATCCCAGTATCCCCATGGGATTTATCTGCATTGAGGCCTCAGGAAGCGGCTGCAAACATAAAGAGCCATGCCTGCTGGGGAAAGAGGGCCGAGGACTTCCACCTCCTCTCACTTGGAGCTGAAGGTCTCTATCTCATCCACTCCTCCCAAGCACCTCTACTTCAGGCCCTTCCCCTGCCCAGTGGCGCCTGGCCTGGCACACTGGGCACCCCAGCAGCCTCAACACCTCTGCTTGGAGCCCCATCTTCCCAGCAGGCTGCGGTGACTGAGACCCTCCTGGACTTTGATAGTCATGCGAGATAGTGATCCCCATCCTAAGCAGAGGATGGGTGATGAGCTCAGTCTCCCTCTGCCCTAGGCAGGAGTTGGGCACGTGAGAAAAAAAATCATGGAGAGCACCATGGGCCCAACCAGGCCATGTTCCCTGAACATGTGGTGTTGGGTACAAGTATGCCCATGGGCTATCATCTGGGGTGATTGCTTGGGTTTGCCTCGTTACATCACACCCACAGAATGTGCGGGAAAAGTTCTGTCGAGATGACAGGCATCTTTGCCATTAGCACAAGACTATGTCAGCAAGCCTGACTCACACAAGTGCAGTGTATGTGAATATCCTGGGGGACAAGGAGAGCTTGGTTATAAGGTCCCATCTTTCCCAAACATTGGCAGTGGCCCAGGTATGGCTCTGACTTCACCATCATCCCTTGAGGTGACCCTTCTTGTTCCCATTTTTCAGGACAGAAACTGAGGTGCGAGAGACTGGTACTGAAGGCAGGAACTCGGGTTATACTAGCTAGGGATGCAAGGGCTCCTTGACTCAATAACCTGCACTATAACTCCAGAGACACGCTAGGTTAACCCTAGACCTCTCTGTCTTCTACTGTGCTCCAGACCCTTCCTTCCCACCAAACTGTATGCACTATCACCACACCCTTTAATTCTCTGATCTCCTTGACTGGGAAGGGAAGAGTTGGGGCCAGAGCTGGGCATCCCAGGAGGCAGCGCCGGGCTATGTACTTTTTTTTTTTTTTTTTTTTTTTAACTTAGCCAAGAAACCCTGTCGTGTGCTGGAGTCTAGTTTATAGTCTACTGTCCCCAAGCTGTCCTTCCCCCACCCTTGGTTTCCTGGACTGGAAACTTCTAGTGTCTCTGAACCTCTCAATGGCCTATTCCTCCATGTACCTCACAGAACCAGCCCCTTGATGGTGACAGCCTGTGACCGACTGTGACAGCCTGTGCTTGTACCCCTGCACCAGGGCAGCTGGCCTGGGCAAGGCTTGGCTGGCTCAGAGCTGGCAGGGCCAATCTGGGTCTGGCATAACTCCACTCCAGCCTCACTCTGACAAAAGGGTCCTCTCCATCCTGGGCCTTCTAGAACATGTCATCGGGCAGATGGGGGGGGGGGGGGTTGACTGATCTCTCAACTTGGAAGCACAGCTCGCGGCTGCTCTCAGCTGGCCGGGGAGTGCCGTGAAGGGGGTGTCTCAGTTACCGCCGACTCCCGTGTGCTCAGCACAACACCTGGTATATGGTCACTGAACACTGTAATGGGGTTGGATATGGTAGCACATTCCTGTGATCCCAGCTGGGCCAGGAGGCTTGTGGGTTCAAGGCATAGAGAAGACCTTGCCTCCCAACACTATGACACGTGTGTGCATGCACACACATGCACACACACACACACACACACGCACGCACGCACGCACGCACGCACACACACGCATGCATGATAATGGAAATGAACGCAGAGCATGGTAGATGCTGGCTACCTCATCTTCAGGGAGGCAGTAAGCTCCAACCTTTACTCCAAACTTGCATGTGAGCTCTTACTTGTTAATTCAGGGGCTCAATATATATCTGATCACACCAACCGATGTCCAGTGCTTCCCAGGGGGAAACCCCACATCCTCCTGATCCCACACACATCTCCTCTGAGGCTACAGGTCTTGGTCCCTAGAGGGCACCCAGGGCATTTAGGCCAGACTGATGGCAGATGAAAAAGCCTGAATTAAACTGAAGTTTCTGGTGTGCAGTGGGATTGGATTATCCATAATCTACAGTCTTCACCAGAAAGACAACACAGAATCTTGCCCACTACTACATGGCGGAAGCGACCACTGTGACTTCATCTCTGGTCTTGCTCTGGTGTGTTCAGATAAGCACCTCCCAGACCGGCCCCTTGTGCCTGAGCTGAGCTCTAACCCGGATGGCTGACAAAGGGCAGAAGTAAATGATGAGCAGCTTCTCCGTGTCAGGCGTGAGTTCATGATTCTCCAGTCACAGGGCTGATTTTCAAGTCCCTCAGCAAGAGAGCAACCTGGGAAAGTCAAGGGCAGGAAGTGGATACCAGAGGAGATGGAGGTGGGAGAAGTGGGTATCTAGAACTATCTCTCCCCACAGTAGACTGATAAAGGTCCAAATGGCACTGGGGTTTCACAACTACTTGATAACCAGCACAGGTGATACCTCATGTAGCCACAGAACCACTCTGTAATGCTCACATAATTCCCATTTTGCTGATGGGAAAACTGAGGCTCCATTGGGGGAATAACTTGTCTAAGCCCATAGAACTGTAAAGAGATGAGGTCAGGGGGCTAGAGAGAGGACTCAGTGGTTAAGAGTATGTACTTCTGGGGTTGGGGATTTAGCTCAGTGGTAGAGCACTAGCACAAGGCCCTGGGTTCGATCCTCAGCTTTAAAAAAAAAAAAGAGTGTGTACTGTGCTTTTAAGGGCTTGAGCTAGGTTCCCAGAATCCAGCTCCAGGGGGTTTTGACATCTTCTTCCAGCATCTGTGGGCATCTACACTCACATGCACATACCCACACAAGTACACCTAACTTAAAATATAATCAATTTTTACAGGAAAAAAAAAAAGGATGAGGTCTCATTACCAATTCCTGTCTATCAGTTTCCCAATCATTGGATGGGTGGGTGGGCTCCAAACTGAGGCAGCGTCTCCCTGTTTTGAGGATAATGTCCCACATTTGTGTGGCACCCAGAGGTGTACTTTGAGATTCCCTGTGACCCTGCTGATCTGGAGACCTCGGGGTGTGTGTGTGTGTGTGTGTGTGTGTGTGTGTGTGTGTGTGTGAGAGTGTGGGCATATGGACCACATACCATGGGCTGCCACACAAAGCACCAAAGACCTCCAGCCTGGTCAGGTGTATACTGGGCTCCACTGTGATTGCCTGTGTGTCGTGTGTCCACTGGCTCCTGGAGGCATATGGCCACAGTGGTTCTCGATTAGTTGAGTGTGACACACAAGCGTCATGTATTATGTGCCAGACACTTTTCTGGGCACAGTGCTCTAAAGATGGACGGGGGACAAGCCTCTCCTCTTGGGTGACTGACAGTCTTCCACTGGAGACAGTCCCACAGGCAGAAGCTGTGGATGACCAACAGCTGAATTCTGTGTTCAGACTGGCACATCTTGGGTGCCTCCAGGTGGGTGAGGTGTGAACAGTGCCCTGCAACACGAGGACACCTTCCCTAGGGAGGAATGAATTTGGCCGTTGGGGGGGACACCATGGATGATGGGGGGATCTAGAGATGCCAACTGTCTGCACTCTAGTACAGAACTAAGAGCAGCAAGAATGGGAGTGGCCGACTGGGGGCTTGACAACTGGACACACTTCCTGACATGAAGCAGAGACTATGAGGCTGGGGTCACATTGGGAGGGAGTGCTTCTCCTCTTGATCCGCACCCCTGCTTCTCAAGACTGCTGGACATTCCTGCCACACACTCTGGCAGAACCAGGGCACTCTTCATCTTGACTTTGGGCGGCCGGAAGCAGGGAAGGTGGTAAGAGCCCAGGTGGAGGAGGGCTGGGGACTTCGTCTATGAGAGAAGGGGTGAGGCACATCCCGAGCCTCAGTTCATCTGCACAGTCTTCCTTCTGAGCCCACGCCTGACTGCTCTCTCAGGAAGCATCGGACAGCCTGAGCTGAAGGACCTGGAAGAGAGCAATTTCACAGAGCATACAGATGCAGACAGCAGGGCTCCACAGCCAGTTAGTGCGGAAAGCCTTGCCCCAGGCCTTCCGCAGGCAGGAGGGAGGGCAAGCTGGCAGAATCTGTAGCCAGGTGCCCTGGCCCTGCGGCAGCTCCGAGAGGGAGGAATGGGGCTGTGATGACCAGGCTAACCCTAACACCTAGAAGAGAGCTCCTGAGAGTCCCTGTCCTCCAGAAGTCAGGAATTCTTCCTGGGGAGGAGTAGATAGAGAGGTGACCTCATCCCTGTCCTTGCCTCTCCAATGAGGTCTTCATCTCCTCAGCTGTTGTTCTGCTGAGACCCACCAAGGCTGACTGTACCAAGTCTCTGCTGTCCCAGTGTAAGACAGAGGCTGAGCCATTAACCTATGTGGTGGGAGTGCGGCTGGTGGGACCAAGGTCATGACCCTATGCCAAGCACCTAGATGCTGCACCTGGCACCCCAGCCTGGGGCAATGCTAAGTCATGAAGCTTCCCTTACTTTGAGAAAATCAGTCCTGGTTCAGAGACTGTGCAGCTCCAGAAGGGCTTAGGGGCCCCCACCCAGGCAGCTGTGGGAGAAGAGCAGAGAGAGAGTGGCCCTGATCCCCAGGCACCAGAGGAAGATGCCTTTGGCTCCTGACCCAGGCCCATGCCACACTCTCTCCGGGTTCCTCCAGACACAGAGGGATCACAGTTGCAGGCAAGCAGGCAGGTGGGTTCCTGCCTCCCAGTTAGCTCTGCTTCCACTTCCTGATCAGCACCTGCTGGACGGAGGGCGGGGCATCGAGCAGAACCAGACTCCCCGGAGAGGTGGGGGGAGGGGGACAATAGGAGGCACTCAGCCCTAGATGAGCTCTTTCCTAATAGCCACGCCCCTCCTCTGGGACCAGAGCGAGATGAGCCCTTGTGCTCCACAGCACAGACAGGAAACCAAGTCACTAACCAGATGTGCTTGCAGCTGGGAGGGGCGCCGTGGCTCAGAGCCCTCACCCTCTGTCTCCTTAGGTGTCTCGGAGTCTCCAGTTGATTCTCCTGGAGCTGGGCTGTGGTTCCTGTCCTTTGAACTCGGCCTCTGCCTGAAACACCCACCATGAGGACACCCGGCAGGAAAAAGCCATGCTTGCTGCTGCTGGTGCTGGCCACAGTGGCCCTGGTCCCCTGTCCAGGTAGGAGCGCCGATTACATGGTTGTCATTACTACCTCTTGGGTGGCAATTCTTCCCATTTGTGCATCTTACCTTCCCTCTGAAGTTGGGAGGAAAGGTAATGGATCTTTATTATGCTGAAGATGAAGAAAAAATGATCCAGAGGAGCTGAGTGGCTTCCTCTGTGTCAGACAGCACAAAGTGGCACAGCCAGATCTCCATGTTAACCACTGGAGCTGTGGCCTCTAGAACCACACTGCACAGTGAGGTAGGCATCACCAGGTGTGACCCCTGGGCTAACATGCGATTCAGATAAAAACGATGCCCTCAGCTGTACTTGCCACATGTCAAGTGCTCAGTAGCCACCTTGGACACCCCAGGCCATAGGACACCTCCATCATATCCAGAAATTTTTCCTGAAGAATGCTCCAGGGTCCTGGGTCCAAGGGGATAACAGGTACTCCAAACAATGCTGAAGGGCTTTCTTGAGGCAAGCTGGGTGGGAGGGCCAGAAAGGGACCAGAGGAGGCAGAGCAGGATTGCCAACAGAGGGTCGCATCTCCGTGGTACTCTCTCTAGGTTCAGATCAGATGGGAAGCAGCTGGTAGAAAGCAGAGAAGGGAGGGAGGAAAGCTGGAGTTCCTGTCCTGGAGCTGGGTATCTCCAGGGCTGGTGCTGAGAGGCCAGCTGGCTACTGTTTGGCTGGGCCTGAACCCCAAGCTCAGATCAACAAGGGTTTCTTTTCCCCCAAAGAGCTATGGGGGAGGAGGGGCACTCAGTCCGCAGTCCTGGAGTTTAGACCCTCCCCTTCACTCACAACCATCAGCCATGCTCTTTAGATCTTCATCCCTGCTGGCATGCTCAGAAGCTCCCACCAGGTCCTTGCTGCTCTGATCCACCCTGCACCCAGCTTGATGGGGGTGCTGAGAAGTCGGGCTAACTCCAAGACCCTGGGCCTAGCTATCTACCCGCAGGGTTCTCCAGACTGGGGGAACTGCCAGGGTGGGAAGCTCTCACTTTACTGAGCAAGAGATTCCCACTGAGAGAGGCTGAGAAGATCCTCCATACCCTCTCCCTTGGGGACAACTCCTTTTGGAAGCAAGAGGTGTGCACACCGCTCAGGGTACCCTGGTCTAAATGGGTCAGAAGGCAATTGCCAAAGAGCCAGGACCTGGGCTGCCACCTCCCATGTGTGCCCTGATTGTAGATCCATTCCTTACTGAGACCTGGAAAGTGCTTCTCTGTTCTTGGCTTGCTCACCTGATCCTAGAGTAGAGCTCTGGACCACTCACAACCCAGGGCAAGGAGAGGCGCTGCATCTTCCTTCACATAGCATCTCTAGCTCCTTCCTTCTACTACAACACTTCTTATGTCTTTTCTGGGGGAGACAGTAACTGGGGGCAAAGAATAAGGGCACGTGGGACAGGGGCAGCCTTGGCCCACGAGTCTGTGTACATGTGTGGGACAGCATATACAGGTAAGTCTGTAGCTATGGAGGAAGTGTGGGCCATGTGAGGTCGTCTGTGGACCAGATGTTGTGGGGTGTGGGTGTGAGTGAGACACAGCCTGTACCTTGATGCCCTCAACTCCAGCCCCTTTCAGAAGCATTTTTTAAAATATATTTATTTATTAAAATTTTTTTCAAATTTACATACCAACCCCAGATCCCCCTCCCTCCCCTTCTCCCGCCTCCTCACCTCCCTCCCACTCTACCCCCATCCACTCCTCAGAGTGAGTAAGGCCTCCCATGGTAGTCAACAAAGTCTGGCATACCAGTTGAAGGAGAGCCTAGCCCCTCCCCATTCAGAAGCAATTTTTTCTACTTTAGATTTCTGGTTTTCATTCCCAGAACTTCTGATTTCAGGCCTCTGGGGGTGGAACCAGGGCCTCAGATGCTTCCAAAACCTGAAGTCAGAAATTGTGGCCGCTGTGGTTAAAAATGCTGGCAGCATGATGAGGCTGGCAAGGGCAGATCTCCTCCTTTGCTTTGAGGTGGGGCAAGTTATTAAACCTTCCTAAGTCTCAGTCCTTGTTGGTGAGAATCACCTCCCTTCTTAAGAGTGCTAAAAATTTGGAGACGGTATCAGGCAATTGGATCAACAGACTTTTTTTCTTTTTTCTTTTTTTTTTTTTTTTTTTGGTTTTTCAAGACAGGGTTTCTCTGTAGCTTTGGAGGCTGTCCTGGATTAGCTCTGGTCAGGCTGGCCTCAAACTCACAGAGATCCATCCACCTGCCTCTGCCTCCCGAATGCTGGGATTATAGGTGTGTGCCACCACCACCTGGCAACAGCACGATTCTTATTATAATTTAATTATTACCAGTGAGTAGAGCTACTTATGGATACATAACATGCATATAAAATGAGCAAGCAGGGCTATTGTTCCTGCCTGGGACAGAAGCGTGCATAGATGTGTATCTGGCCATTTGATTGGCTTAGCGAGACATCTGTATATGAACATATGTGTGATATAAGAACCTCGTTCGAACATGTACAGGTGAGACACAAAGGTGTGTACAGGTGAATAATGGGGTGAGTGTGAAGGTGTGCACATAGCTGAGTGTAGAGGGCAAAGCTTTGTCAAGAAGAAAGACAGTCTTAAAGTACCAACGTGCCCATGTCCCACTCTGCCGCCCCCACCACCCAGACTGAGTTCCTGGAAGCTGCTATTGTATAAGGTGATTCCCAGCAGCCCGCCGCCTGCCGCCTCCACATTGCTCCTTCTCCCTTCTGTCCTCCCCCTCCCCTCTCTCCAAGGGGTCCCAGCTGGGACAGGGTCCCTACCCCCCCCCACCATCATTAACTCTGGATTAAGCTGGGCTTTCCGGGGGAGATGATGCAATTGCTCTCAGCCGGCATCTCTGAGGCCTCGGGGCAGCAGCAAAAGGACAGTGACAAGCATTTGGGGGCCGGGGTGGGGGTGGGGGGAGGCAACAGGAACGGGACTCAAGGGAAGTCTTCAGCAGACCATTCTGAAAGTCTTGCCTCCTACCTCATCCCTCATTCAGAGGGCTGCTTAACAGATGCCCCTACTCCCAAGAGGCCAAAGCTGGGCCTCAGCTGCAGCAGAGGGACCATGCTTGGAGAGAGGGCTGGCAGCTGGATGTGCCCAGAAAGAAGGCACTAATTGGTTAATGGAGTTCCCTCTTCCCATCCCCCCACCCGACAAGGAAGGTCTGAAATCAGCTGCGTGAGAGATAGGAGCCAATTAGGGGACCTGGCTCCCACCTGATCCCACAGTGGCGGAGCCGCTCCCCTGCTGTGCGGATGCAGGTGTGAAGTACTGTCTACTGTCCATACTGTCCAGCCCCTCTGCCTGCTGACCCTGCTCTGGGGAGATGGGACAATGGTGTCTGCAGAGCAAGGTGGTGGCTGAGACAGGGCTGGGAAAGGCAAAGGTGAAGCCCATTTGCTAAGCAACATCACCTGCCTGATTGGCCATGTGACCATTGGGCTTTTTTTTTCCCCCTGAGATGTGACACAGTTTTTCAAATACCACCAGTTGACCTGCTACCACACACCCAACATCTGGCCTTCTGTCTCCCCCCACCCCTTGTGCCCAGTTGGGTCGCTTGACCTCTGTGCCAGGCCCTCCCTGTTTTCTCCTGGGTAGATCCTGTCATGGACCTGGGAAGTGAATTCCTACTCTTTTCATAGGAAGACACCAGATCAACACATGGGGGAGGGGGCTGTAACTTGCCCAAGGAGGCCCAGCCCAGGCCCCCAAATGAGCACTTTCCACTGGACTACCCTGCCCTAGAAGAGCACTGGACTCCAGGAACACATACCCTTTTCTGCATTTCCCGCTGGTGATTTCTCACATGCCACACCTGTGTGGGGGTCCCTGAAGATCTCACAGTGTCTTGTCCCTGAAGCACTCTGTGACATGACCCCCTGCCCTGTCTGCTCTGTTTCCTTCCCTGGACTTCAAGGTCCTTCAAGGGAAGGGACTGTGTGTCTGATTCATTTTCACAGCCCAGTGCCAGGTATACAGCAAATGCTTAATATGTGACTGTAGGTAGGTTCCTGACCATGCAAACATGGACTGATGGGGACTTGCGCAGGCTATTTAAATGAATGAAATTTAAATTTTGGTTCCTAAGCCACATTCCAAATCCTCAATTGCCACATGTGGGCCACCTACTGGACAGTGCAGAAAATGAGGCATCTCCATCAAGTTCTGCCGGACAGCGTGCCCTTAACATTGGACTTCGACTGTCTCAGACCTTGATTGAGCCTCTCGTGGTACCCCCTATTTGCAGGATGGAGTTTTGTCCAGGGAACCCCAGCCACCTTTGGACCTGTCTTTGAAGACCAGCCTGTAGGCCTGCTTTTCCCAGAGGAATCCACAGAAGATCAGGTGACACTGGCTTGTCGTGCCCGAGCTAGCCCTCCAGCCACCTACAGGTGAGGTCCCCGCCATAGGTGCCGGGAGGCCCTGGGCAGCCATACAGTCTCCTCATACCAGCCCTACCCATTCAGGCCTGAGGTCCCCTCTCCACCGTCACTCATCCCTGCTGCAGGTGGAAGATGAACGGCACGGATATGAACCTGGAACCCAGTTCCCGTCACCAACTGATGGGGGGCAACCTGGTCATCACGAGCCCCACCAAGGCACAGGATGCTGGTGTCTACCAGTGCCTAGCCTCAAACCCAGTGGGCACTGTCGTCAGCAAGGAGGCTGTCCTCCGCTTCGGCTGTGAGATCCATGGGAGCCGAGATGTTGGGTGTGGGTAGATGGGGCCAGGAAAAGGTGCCCAGGAAGGACAGGTGGCAGCCTCAGTCCTTCCTGCCCACAAATGGCATGCTAGAAACTGCTTTTTCCCCCGTGGAGGAGGAGCTGGGGAGCCCTGGGCTTGAAGACTGTGCCTGAGCCTTGCTCTCCATTTCCAGTCCTGCAGGAATTCTCCAAGGAAGAGAGAGACCCTGTGAAAACCCATGAGGGCTGGGGGGTGATGCTGCCCTGTAACCCACCTGCCCACTACCCAGGTAAGTGGGGACCCTGCGCCATGATAAGAAGTGTACCAGAAAGGACTTTTGGATGCTCAGGAGAGGAAAGACAGGACGGGGAGGCGACTTCAAATGGCTCTGCTATTTCCTAGCTAGACCTGAGAGTGTGTCCCCAGTCCCTAGCATCCTGAGGACCAAGCTGAAGCCATATCTTCCCTCTACATGCCCCGCCCCCACCCGTTTAGAGCTGCAAGCTCTCCTGAGAAGGCAGAGCATGCAGCATGTCAGCCCACCCCCCTCCCAGATTGCCTGTGAAACCAGCACACCCTGGTTTCCTCGAACTTCCTTCCTCTGTAGGTTTGTCCTACCGCTGGCTCCTCAATGAGTTCCCCAACTTCATCCCAACGGATGGGCGTCACTTCGTGTCCCAGACCACAGGAAACCTATACATCGCCCGGACCAACGCCTCCGACCTGGGCAACTACTCTTGTCTGGCCACCAGCCACATGGACTTCTCCACCAAGAGTGTCTTCAGCAAGTTTGCACAGCTCAACCTGGCTGCTGAAGGTCAGGATGGTGGGACTGTGAGGAGGGGCCTGAAATAGGCTTTGGGGAGATGGAGTACCCCCCAAACCCAAGAAGAGCAGCTCAGAGGGCATGGGGCCCTGTTGCCAGAGACCTAGACACCGTTTGGGCAGCTGGTCTTCCTGGAGCGCCTTGCCCAGGCCCCCAGGAGGAAAGAGAATGTTTAAAGATTCAAAACATTTGTGTTTGGACGTTTGTGGACTTTGGAAGGCACAAGGCCCTGAACACAAAGCATCTCCCTGGAGGCCTTTGTGTGTGATTTACATGTCTCTCTCCCCAGATCCCCGGCTCTTTGCTCCCAGCATCAAAGCCAGGTTCCCCCCAGAGACCTATGCACTGGTTGGGCAGCAGGTCACCCTGGAGTGCTTTGCCTTTGGGAAGTAAGTACCATAGGAGGGCCAAGAGTGTCCTGGGACCGGGCAGTTTCATTTCAAAGCCCCTCAAGAGCAGGAGGGACTCCAGGATGAGAGAGGGCAAAGTCTGTAGGCTAGCAGGGTGCTGGGCACCCAACAGGCATCACCCACCACCAAAGGAAACCAGTTTTGCCAGGAGGGCATTATATATGAGGGCTTTAGAGGCATGCGTGGGTCACACAGTTCTCCCAACAGTAAATGTAGTTTGAGGAGCACCCAGGCCTAGAGGCAGGAAGCACAGTGTGCAGACCCCATCCTGTTGGTTCAAAGCCCTGCTTCACCACTTGCTGGCTCGGAGACCTCTGACAAACTACAACATCTCAGTCTGGGCTCTCTGACTTGTGGGTGGTCATGGTAACAGTGCTTCCCTGTAAGATTGTTACAAAGGTTAGATGAGTTAATGGATACCAGGCCCTGAGAATGATGCTTGGCATTTAACAAGTGCCGCATGAATGTTACATCAGGTCTTTTAAAAACTACAACGGAAAGCTTTGCTTGCTCTCTCAGAAAAAAAGGTTCTTTAGAGCAGGGCTCCTTAGCCACTGCTCTGGGGGAAGCTTTTGGGCCTCCAGAAAAGCTGTGTAAGGAGCATTTGGAGGGTAGTATGTTGACCCCTCTAGAGTCAGTGGTTCCCTAGCCCGTTTTAGTATACAAATTACTAATAACCAAAGTGCCTTGGGAAAGTGGGGTGATGTGAAGGGGGACCTGTAAAGACCCAGCTCACAGGTCCCTGTTGACCACCGTGGTGAGAGGGCAAGCGGGCTTCAGAGTACAGACCACATGGAAAACCAGTGGCATTGGTTTCACCGCTGTGGCTGGGGTTGGGGCCTGTGACAGGGGAGCCTTCTTCTTGACTCTTCCCTGCATATGTTCCTAGTCTTGTGTCCTCTTTCCCTCTGCCCCTCCCCCCAGAAGTGTCCCCTTCACCCTGTCCAGTACTTCAGGAGGGCCCGTGAGTATAGACAGGCTCTGTGGACACGAGGAGCATGCCCAGCTCAGCTCACCCCCTCTGGCTCTTTTTCCCCCGCCTCTGTCAGCCCCGTTCCCAGGATCAAGTGGCGCAAAGTGGATGGCTCTTTGTCCCCTCAGTGGGCCACAGCGGAACCCACCCTGCAGATCCCCAGCGTGAGCTTTGAAGATGAGGGCACCTATGAATGTGAGGCAGAGAATTCCAAGGGCCGTGACACCGTCCAGGGACGCATCATTGTGCAGGGTACAGAGCTGGGGACACCGCCCTTCTCCTTGAGGAAACAGCATGAAAATCAAAGAGAAGGGAAAGCCATTGGCTCGAGCCTCCTGGCCCTTGCCGGGACTACTAAGCATAGTTGGAGAGGCCATCTCAGAGCTCGGCGGAGGCATACAAAAAGCACGCAGGCCTTTAAAGTGATTTAGTTGCTAAAGCAGTCACGGGCACAACCATAGAATGCCAGCTTTCTTCTGCCCCCACTTCTTTGTCTTACCGTCCCAGAACACCAACAGCGCCCTCTACCGTCACTTATAAATACTGCACCCTTATAATTCCCTATTTAACCAGCCTAAGGCTCCTCCCAGCCAGTCCAGGTTTTTTTTTTCTCTCTTACTTCCCCACAGCTCAGCCTGAGTGGCTCAAGGTGATCTCAGACACAGAAGCCGACATTGGCTCTAACCTGCGTTGGGCCTGTGCAGCAGCGGGCAAGCCTCGGCCCATGGTGCGCTGGCTGAGAAACGGGGAACCTCTGGCCTCCCAGGTAGGAAACTCCCAGACTCCCTCCCACATGAGCATCCTCTGTTGCTGGCCCGGCCCTGTTACCCTGATGGGCCAATCTGGAGGTCTTGGGATGTTCTGTTGCTTCTTCCCATGCCAGAGTCACATAGGTCAGCTGTGCAGGATCTTAGAGATCTGGGATCCTACCAAATAGGGATGTGATCCTAAGTCTGGCCTCCAGGAGGCCTAAGATACCGGGCAGCCCTGAACTCATGAACCCCCCTCCTGATGTTGGTCTAGAGCCTCTGCACACACACACACCCAGCCCTTTCTGTCCTCCAACAGTCCTGATCTCATTGCCCTGCCTTGGCTCTTCTGCACAGAACCGGGTGGAGGTCTTGGCTGGGGACCTGCGATTCTCTAAGCTGAGCCTGGAGGACTCTGGCATGTACCAGTGTGTGGCAGAAAATAAGCATGGCACCATCTATGCCAGTGCTGAGCTGGCTGTGCAAGGTAAAGGACCCTGGGGTGGGAGTGGGGGTGGGGGACAACCCTGGAACATGCAGGTTGTGGCTGGGTGGGTCTGAGCTTTCGTTTCTCCAAACACACACACACACACACACACACACACACACACACACACACGCACACGCACACGCACACGCACACGCACCATGCACGCACGCACAATCTATAACTCCAGTTCAGTTCCAGGAAAATCAACACTTTCTTCTGACCTCTATGGGCATGTGATACACATACAAATTCAGGCATTCATACAAATAAAATTTAAAGAGTAGTAGTAGCTAAGTAGCACCAGTTTCAAGCTACCAGACTGAGAATTCTCCAAGGACTCGGCTAGACAAAGCATGCTCTCTGCAGTGATACGTGATCTTATTTAACCTAGCTCCTTCAGCTTTGCGGCCTGTGGCAAGTCACCTGACTCTATGCCTCAGTTTTCTGATTTAAGAAATGCTTCATACTGCCCCTTGAACACTGCTCTGAGGTGAAATGAGAGGCCAGGGTGAACTGTGAAAGGCCTGGCCTTCATTGGACAGGGACCAAGGAAATATTAGGCATTTGAGCTTGCTATGAATTTTTTTTTCTGCAGTAAGATGGACATGAGGACCCTTTATTAAGTTTTTAATAGGCTCAAAAAAGACTACTGTTTTTTTTATTTTATTTGTATGAAAGCCTGTATTTGTATGTGTGTCACATGCCCATAGAAGTCAGAAGAAAGTATTGATTTCCTGGAACAGGAGTTACAGATGGTTGTGAGCCACCATATAGGCACTGGGAATTGAACACAGGTCCTCTGCGAGAGCAATCCATGCTCTTAACCACTGAGCCATCTCTCCAGCCCCAAGACTCCTTCTTTATTTCATTCATTCATTCAACCAATACTTATTCAACATCTCCTGAGAAATAAACAAGTTCTCGGCCTTCAAGTTCTGTACAATCCTACAGAGGGAGAGGAATAAATAACCAGGAAATTCATTCCAGATACTCTAAAAGTGTGGTATTAGAAAATCCAGTAGAGCAGTGGTACTGAGGTGAGCCTGTTAGATGGGGTAGTCAGGGAAGACTCTCTGAGGAAGTCACCTGGATGTGACCTGAAGGAGCCAGCCTTGTAAAGATCTGGGGATTTTCAGGTAATATTAGGCAAGCAAAAAGATCCTGAAGCAAGAAAGGCGTAGTGACTTCAGAGAGTTAAAAAGGAAAGCTGAGCTGGGCAGTGGTGGTGCACGCCTTTAAACCTAGCACTCCAGAGGCAGAGGCAGGTAGATTTCGGTGAGTTCGAAGCCAGCCTGGTCTACAGTGTGAGTTCCAGGAAAGGCGCAAAGATACACAGAGAAACCTTGTCTCGAAAAACCAAAAAAAAAAAAAAAAGAAAGAAAGAAAAAAGAAAGGAAGAAAGAAAGAAAACAGGGTTGTGGGGTGCAGTGGGGTGGAGAGATGGCTTGACAGTTAAGGATGCTGGCTGCTCTTGCAGAAGACCTGGGTTCCATTCCCAGTACCCACAACTCACAACTATCTGTAATTCAAGTTCCAGAGAAGCTGATACCCTCTTCTGGCCTCCTCAGGCACTGCATGAAGGTGTTGGCGCACATGTACATGCAGGCAAAACAGCTATATACATGAAGTGAAAAATAAATCTTTAAAAGGAAAAAAGTGAAAGACAGACAGGTGGTTGGGGCATGTGTGAGGGAAAGAGTGGAGCGAGACGTAATGGTGCAGGGGGGTGGACTTGAGTTCTAGAGACGCTGCGGCCACTTGAGAGGTTGGTCTCCAGTGGCTCCTATAGTGCTTAGCACATGGCCAGGTGACATCTTCTCAGAGGGGAGGGGCTGTGGCTATCACAGGGTGAGTGTGTAAGTAACTCCTCTCCTGCAGCCCTGGCCCCTGACTTCCGGCAGAACCCTGTGAGACGGCTGATCCCCGCAGCCCGCGGGGGAGAGATCAGCATCCCTTGCCAGCCTCGTGCAGCCCCAAAGGCTACAATAGTTTGGAGCAAGGGCACTGAGATTTTGGGGAACAGTACCAGGTAGGTTCTGTGTGCCACAGCTGAGGTGGCTTCTTGGAGGCCGGGTCCCCTTCCCATAGCCACCACTGTGTCTATCCTGGGTTGACTAGCTCTTTTGTGTCCTCACTGCAGAGTGACCGTAACTTCAGATGGCACCCTGATTATCAGGAACATCAGTCGATCGGATGAAGGCAAATACACCTGCTTTGCTGAGAATTTCATGGGCAAAGCTAACAGTACTGGGATCCTGTCCGTGCGCGGTAAGGACTGTGTTCTGTTCAGACCCGGGGTCAGCGGCCAGGGTGCTGTTCTGCCAGCCACTTGCTCCTGGCACCTTATACTTCTGCTTCCAAGGCTACCTCAGAACTTAGTGTCTTTTGGGACTACCCCTGGCCAGCCTCCAAAATCTGGCCGCTCGTGAATTTTCTTCTTGGGGTATAGGAAGGAGCCTCTCCCTTGCCTGGGACTTTTCCATCCTTTACACCAAAGCGCCTTGTTTTGTTGCGGCTGTTTTGCTTTGCAGATGCAACCAAGATCACTCTAGCTCCTTCGAGTGCTGACATCAATGTGGGTGATAACCTCACCCTGCAATGCCATGCCTCCCACGACCCCACCATGGACCTCACATTCACCTGGACCCTGGATGACTTTCCCATTGACTTTGATAAGCCTGGAGGTCACTACCGGAGGGCCAGTGTGGTAAGGCCGGGGTGGGGGTGGGGTGTCTTATAACTCTCCCTTCTTCCAGATAAGACAGGGGACCTGTCAGGAATCACCACCTTCAAGCCCTCCAAAGTTCTCCCTAACCCCCAAGGCAGTGCCCAGAAAGCCCATCCTAGGACTGACAGCCACCTTTCCTAAATCCACCCAATGCCCATTCTAAGTTAGAAACAAGTTTTAGCATTCTGAGTGCCCCAGAAGGTCCTTTCTGATACTGTCCCTCTTCCCCAGTGCAAATGCCATCATTAACTTGGCCCATGCAGACTCTCTTATGTGACACACTTTGTTATTCAGTGGTACCAAGTAGATTCTTCCCATTGAACAGATCAGGAAACGGAGACACAGAGGGCATAAATGTCAGCCAGAGAATCCAGGTTCTATTTATACTAACCAGGGCTTCTTCCTGACTCATTCCCTGTGCACAGAAGGAAACTATTGGGGACCTGACTATCCTGAATGCCCAGCTACGTCATGGAGGGAAGTACATGTGCATGGCCCAGACAGTGGTGGACGGTGCATCCAAGGAGGCCACAGTCCTGGTCCGAGGTGATGGGAGTCAGCTACCCCAGTTCCCTGAGAGGCTCTAGGCTCCTTGACTCCCCACCTCCCTTCCCTCCCTGAAAGCTGACAGAAGCCACAGAGATGGACACGTCTGTTGAGTTCACATGTGGTTCTTTGTGAGTCCTAGAGGAGTAGAATGTTCCTTCCAAAGCCATACTCAAGAAAGAAAATGTCCCCTAAATGCCCCTAAGACTGTGCTGAGCCAGAGTTCCAGATTCAGTGCTGGGAAATCTATACATCCCCTTAGGGACAGCTTCTGTGAGCCTCCAAGCCTGAGACATATCACTACCCACTCTTCTGCTCTGTCCCTATCTTTTGGCTTCCCACCCAACTTTCCTACCCTCTGATGCTCCATCTAGATATTGAGCCAGTCCAAGATGGGTCTGGAAAAAAAAAAACTGACTCAAATCGGGAGCTGTCCACTTCTGATCCCGTGTACTCTGCTTCTTGGTACAGGTCCCCCAGGTCCCCCAGGAGGCGTGGTGGTGAGAGACATTGGAGACACCACCGTCCAGGTTAGCTGGAGTCGTGGCTTTGACAATCACAGCCCCATTGCCAAGTACACGCTGCAAGCTCGTACTCCACCTGCCGGGAAGTGGAAGCAGGTTCGGACCAGTAAGTGTGAGGCCCCACCTGGGTCAGTGCTGATAAAGCCCCCACTGTGTGCACGGCAGGAGACAGGGGTCAGAGGGTCAACAGCTGAGCCGAAGGCTTCAAAGGGAATTAAATTTTGCTCTCTCCCTCCGGAGAGCCCCTAGGCAGGCAGGGAAGCAGTCATAGCCAGCAGGAAAGAAAGGAGAGGACTAGAGAAGGCACTTGTGCCTTTGAAGCCTTCAAAGGATCGTTGCTGGAGATTGCCAGCATGCTCAATGTGTGTGGGGTGAGGGGCACACAGCATTGGCAAAGGCCCTGAGGCATCAGAGCTCAGTAGCTTTTCAGGCAGAGTAATTGAAGGCTTAGCGCATGGTGGTACCATGGCGAGGGCAGGATACAAAGATCACACAGGCCCAGAAGAACTTGCCCTCATCCCGGCAATAAATGGGTGCTAGCCACTGACCCCCTGGGGCCTTGCAGATCCTGTGAACATCGAGGGCAATGCCGAGACTGCCCAGGTGCTGGGTCTCATGCCTTGGATGGACTATGAGTTTCGGGTTTCAGCCAGCAACATCTTGGGCACTGGGGAGCCCAGTGGACCATCCAGCCGAATCCGGACCAAGGAAGCAGGTGAGTTTCTGGGGTTCTAAAGGAAACTCTCTCAGCAGAGGGTGCCCTAGCAGGAGCTGGAACAAAGCCCCAATTTGCTTACTAGTCCTGGGCTCTGATGTGAAGTGAGAGGCAAGGCTGCTGCATGGACAAACTGACCAATCCAAACCCCTTGCTGAAACACACGTCTGCAGGCATGTTTCAGCTTACGCTGAATGAACAAGGTCACCCAGGGAGAGCCTGGTCTTGAACCTAGGACAAGAACCGTGAGCCATTTTTAAATGTACACCAGCTGCAGAAATCAGCGAATGAGGAAGGTGTCTTGTGAGCACGTGTACTCTTGTGTGGACGAGTACACACAAGTGCTGTGTAGGGGGCTAGAGAAGCAGCCAGACGCCAGGCCCTTTTCAGCTGTTATCTGTGAAGTGGAAGGGATGATAATCTGTCCGGGACCCTCAGTGAAAGTGCATGGGTGTTAGAGCCCAGATAGGGAAGGGTGTGAGGAGAGAACCAAGAAAGGAGACAGACATGGGCTGCATCTGCCCAGAGTCACCTGCTACAATCCCACCATTCCCAGGGGAGGGCCTGGGATCACAAGATGGCATCATGGTCAGGACCCTGTCTCCCTCCTTCTAACTGGCCAGACCTGTGCTTGTGTATGGTGGAGGGTCTACCTCCATGTATCCCTTAAACATGCTCTCCTACCTGCTCCAGGCTGGCTCTCCAGGCTCTGGAAGCACTCAACGTTTTTATCCACCATCTGTCTAGAGTAGGAAATTCCAGAGGGCATGCTTTCTGACTGAACTTATTGGGGATGTGGGGGAAAAGGGGTCTCTTTGATTCTGGCATCTCAGAAACAGACAGACGCAGGCAAGCACAATGCAAAGGGACAAGAATGATCCTTAAGACCGTAAGAGTGGAGGTGACAGTCGAGCTGGGCTGTGCGTTAGCTGTATGAACTTGGACAAGTTGTTTAACTGCTCTGGACCTCAGGCTTTCTGTCTTGGAAATGTGTTCCTCAGAGGGTCAAATGCAAAGCTACATAACCAGTGTGGAGGCCTCTGCACATTGGGTGCTCTGCAGAGATACTCAGGACCCTCTGAGCTGATAGAGGCATCCTTGTGCTCATCTTTTTTTTTTTTTTTTTTTGGTTTTTCGAGACAGGGTTTCTCTGTAGCTTTGCACCTTTCCTGGAACTCACTTTGGAGACCAGGCTGGCCTCGAACTTACAGAGATCCACCTGCCTCTGCTTCCCGAGTGCTGGTTACAGGCATTCGCCACCACTGCCCAGCTTGCTCATCTTTAAAAACAAAAGATGGGGAGATTAAATTTACCACCAGAGAGAGAGAGAGAGAGAGAGAGAGAGAGAGAGAGAGAGAGAAACAGTAGCAATAAAATTTGTTGGAGTTTCCCCTAACAAAACTGGCTGGGTTTTGTTGTTTGCGTTAACTGTAGTTCCAAGTTCTTTATCCCCATCAATTAAGCAAGCTGGAGTTGGTCTCTGGTTTAGCTAAGCCAACAGAGCTGAGGGTGACATACAAGAGTAGCCACTACATGGTGACTGGCCACTTGTTTAAATTCTTCTCGTTTCAACCTTGACAGAGGCATTGTCATCATCATATGGAGAGGAGAAAGGTTAAGTAGCTTGCCCAAGAAAGCACAGCAAAGATGGGAATTGTTCTCAGGCTCGCCTGACTCTGAACCCATGCCCCGAAGGACTATGGGAAGATAATAGTGATGTTCCATCTAAGATGCTCTCCAGGCACAGGCTGGGGGCTTTCCCCCCTAACTGCCCACTAACGTGACACATCTGTGTTCCTTGGTCCTAACAGTCCCCTCCGTGGCACCATCGGGACTCAGCGGAGGGGGTGGAGCCCCTGGCGAGCTCACCATCAACTGGACTGTAAGTAGGCAGGGACAGAGACGCAGGCATGTGTCTTGCCTCTAAGGAGTTATGCCCCCGTCCCTCCCTTCCTAGTTTGTCTCCAGACACAGTGGCAGCAAGCAGAAAGGACCCCTGAAGTCTCACTTGGAAGCTGGCAGCTTCCGTCCCTCCCTTCTCCCCATGTACCTGTCACCTCTCACTAAACCCTTGAGAAGGCACAAGCATCCCAGGGCCCCTCCTCTGGGTGAAGACTGGGCGGAGCCATGTGGATGGGCAGGGACACGTACCCATGACCCCCTGGCCCATACCATGCTCTTGCCCCTAGCCCATGTCACGAGAGTACCAGAATGGAGATGGCTTCGGCTACCTGCTGTCCTTCCGCAGGCAAGGCAGCTCCAGTTGGCAGACTGCCCGGGTGCCTGGTGCTGATGCCCAGTACTTCGTCTACAGCAATGACAGCATCCATCCCTACACGCCCTTTGAGGTCAAGATCCGAAGCTACAATCGCCGGGGGGATGGGCCCGAGAGCCTCACTGCACTAGTATACTCAGCAGAGGAAGGTGGGCTGTTGGGCCCGGGGCCTGGCCCACCTTGACTGCCTGGCACAGGGAAGGAGAAGGGATGCCCTTCGGGAGGAGAGGCAAGCATAGGGTCTGCTTGGAGTCCCCTGGGCTTTGTCCTGAGCACTGATCTTCATTGTGGGCCCTGGAATCCCCCACATCCTAAGCAGATGCAGTCCTAGTCAGGGCCACTTTGTGGGACACAAAGGGGTCTTGGGAATGTATGCCCACTGTCTATCGGTCCCCAGAGCCCAGGGTGGCCCCTGCCAAGGTCTGGGCCAAGGGGTCCTCATCCTCAGAGATGAATGTGAGCTGGGAGCCTGTGCAACAAGACACGAATGGCATTCTCCTGGGGTATGAGGTGAGCACCAACTGGGGCTGCAAAGAGGCAAGGCTGGGCTTTCCAGAGTAGATGGGAACATCTGGCAGCTCACTAGTCATTCCTCCTGGGATCACTAATTCCTCACCAAGAGGATCATCTCCCCACTAGCCACCTACTTCCTCTTTTATCCCATATATTGGACACCTCCCTTGGACTAGACACTGTTGAGTATTCATAGATGCAGGGGCTTGTAGCCACATGACCCTGCTTGCAGATGATCAAACCACAGTCTACCACAGGACCAGCCCGGGTGGGAGAGAAGCATGGGGACTGGGTAGCCAAAAGCTTTGCCATACACTTTAGCATATCCTGCCCCCTTTTAGATTCGCTACTGGAAAGCCGGAGACAACGAGGCAGCCGCTGACCGAGTGAGGACCGCGGGGCTAGACACCAGTGCCCGAGTCACTGGCTTGAACCCCAACACCAAGTACCACGTAACTGTGAGGGCTTACAACCGGGCCGGTACTGGACCAGCTAGCCCTTCAGCTGATGCCGTGACCATGAAGCCCCGTGAGTGTCTGCCAGGGATAAGGGAAGGCATGTGTCATGGGGTAGGGACTTGTAGGGCCTTTGTTTATCTAGTAAAACACTCACTATTCCCTCGACATGGCCTGCTCCAAGCAGAAGCAGGTCAGAGGACCTACTGAAATATAGAAGTGGAGGCATAGCTTCTAAGGCATCTTTCCCTTCTTCCACTTCTGGATTTTCATGGTGACAGATGGTTCTGAGAATTCCTGCTATATGGGCAGGCATCAGAAAGGGGCTGGCTAGTGGTAAGGTGTAGACATGGAAGCATATGACCGTGTCTCACATCTCCCCTCCCCCGGCAGCACCACGGCGACCTCCTGGCAACATCTCCTGGACTTTCTCAAGCTCCAGCCTCAGCCTTAAGTGGGACCCTGTGGTACCTCTCCGAAACGAATCCACAGTCACCGGCTACAAGGTGAGAAAGGGACACACAGGTCTGCCATCGGGAGAAACTGCTCCCATCTTCCCAGTGGTCACAGAGACCCGCCATCCTTAGCAAGAAGGATCTGAGAAACTGGAGTGTGGCATTTGGGGCTAGGAGAGACATGAAGCCCAGGTGCTCTGGGTAGAGACTATAAAAATAGGTACATGGTTCAGCTGCAGAATGGGAAGGGCTGGGAGTCTGAGGAGAGTTTTTTGGCTACTTGCACACTTGCCTCCCACCAATGAGAAGCCCGGACAATGGGAAATTGAAGGAGGCAAAAAGGCAAAACCTCGAGGGTCTAGGAAGCTGTACCTGCAAACTTCTATCCCACAGATGCTGTATCAGAATGACTTACACCCAACTCCTACACTCCACCTCACCAGCAAGAACTGGATAGAAATCCCAGTGCCTGAAGACATTGGCTATGCCCTGGTACAGATTCGAACCACAGGGCCAGGAGGGGACGGGATCCCTGCAGAAGTCCACATTGTGAGAAATGGAGGTACTGCCTCTCCCCTCCCCGTCTCTACCCCTCAGCAGCACTGGTCCCCAGATACTGGTGAAGGGATTGTCCCCAGGAGCCAACTCTAACCTAGACCTCCAAGGAGAAAGGAAAAGGCAGGCAGGCAAGAATGCATAGTACCCATGTCATTGTCCCTCCCCCACCCCAGAACCACTCCAAGGCGTGGAAGAAAGTGCACCTCTTTTATGGAATGCAAGGGGCTAGAGACCAAGAGCAAAGGCCCTAGCCAGTGCTGTATGAGTAAGGTCAGGAACACCAGTGGTGTTCAGCTCTTCCCCTTTGCACACCCAAGAGATCTCTCAGTCCTACTGTGAGGGTAGGGCTGGGTGGGTGGGACTCCAGCCACACAATCTTTACTGCTGGTTTCAGGCACAAGCATGATGGTGGAGAACACAGCAGTCCGCCCCACCCATCCTGGCCCCATGTTCTCTTGTGTGGTGACTCTGATGCTCATCGGCTGCCAGAAGCTCTGATCTTATCACTGCCTGCCACACCCAAGCTGGATATCTACCCTAACGGACACAGCCACTGGCCACAGCCCCCCTCCAGCGCCAAGGTGGTCCAACACTGTGCCTGAGAGTGGTTGACTTAGATACCTACTCCCAACAGTACCCTTTATGTAGGAGGTAGGATATTTCTATTCTGCCACAGGATGGAAACCATACGAGGAATTTTTCTTTGAACCAGGCACTGGGCAGTGACTTCCATGATAACACTAGGCCCAAAGCCTAGACCCCTCAGGGTCCTGGACAGAAGGAACAGGCCTTTGGGCAGGAGGCATTTAATATACATCTTCAGATCAAGCAGATGGCCCTCTGGGGCCACACGTGGGCACTGCCATCTGAGATCAGATCCCCAGGCCCAGCAGGAACGCAGGTAGCAGCGGGCTGCAAGCTTGGGATATCCATGGCCCTCTATGAAACAGAGGAGCCTCTTCTAGTCCTCACTGGAGGTGCAGCACAGCTGGTCCTAGCATGGTCTCCCATGGCTCCCTGGCAGTGCTTCCTGCTTGGTAGCCAAGAACCAGGCCCCAGGCTCCTAAAGAGGAGTTCAAGGGGTTGAGAGACTACAGCACCTGATGGAAAGGGCACTAGCCTGGGCCCGAGGCCTATCCACCAGGCAGGTGGCACTGCCCTCTCAGCCAGCACTGCCAACCCAACCCTGTCACCCTCCAGACTGAATGACAGAGTGACAGAGCCACTCCAGGTAGCTAGGTGACTAAAGGGCTTGCCTTGAGGAGTTGCCTTGCCCCATCGAGATGCCTCCTTCGTGGCCCCTCCAGGGTATGGGCAGGAGATGTCCAGCTGAATGCCACTCTCTTCCCTTCAGCTCTGCTATAGACCTGCTGTTGTCTCCACCTCCCATAACTGCAGGCCCTGGAAACCAACCTTCAACACAGCATCCATTCTCTGTCCTGGGATGGAAAGGCCTCTGAGAAGGGCCAGCATCAATGTGGCCCTGCCTGCTTCCAGGAATACCCTCCACCATCTGGCCACATCTGCTCCCCAAAACTGCCTCGGCTACTCTCTTGATTCCCCAGAAGAAAAGGGGGTTAATAAAGGGGGCAGCCCACCTTGAGTTCAGGGTACATTACCAGTGACAGACCAGACTATCAGAACTGAAGAGGCCTTATATAGCTTGACTGACCCATACCCTGCACTTAACAGATGAGGAAATGGAGGTCCAGAGAGGGTTAGGGACTTCCTAGGGTCACATGGCCTACAAGCAACAAGGCTTGGCCAAGCATCAGAGTCTTCCGCCTATCTATAGGAGGTTCTATGGAGGAAGGAGGTATGGAACTGAGTTGTCACAGCCTGGTCACTAAGGTGGCTGAGGCCTCTGGAGGATGAGCCCTCTGCTTCAAGAGGTTCCAGCTGATGAGAAGATCAGCATGGAGGTACCCAATCCAGGCAGATTCCAGGAGCCATCGGCCACAAGGCAGGTTTCTGCTGGGAACTCAACAAGTGGCGCTGGCTGGAAGCCTCTCAGGCCCTCATCTTTGCTCCAAGAAAAGAGGCCAAAGCAGGGACAGAGTTCCTGAGCCCAGGACCCTGAGGCAGCAGGAGCAGGAAACCCCAGTGTCCACGCCCTAGGCCTTCAGGAGCAGCAGGGCAGGTGACTCGAGAGGTACCTGCCCTGCTGCTCCATGGCCCATCTCTGTAGTTTACAGTTAGAGCTCTATTTTGTTATGGTTTTTTAAACTTTAAGCCCTGCTCTGTTTTCCTGGGCAGGTTTATGTTAGTATTTACCCACTACACTTTTTTAAAGATGTACCCTCGCACACCTTCTCCCTACCACCACCCCCCCCAAACCTAGCCCTGGCTAGGGACTGCTTTCCTGGAGCTGATCAAATCCCCTTCTGCTCCTAGCACCTCACATACAGGGGTGCTAGAGGATCAGCCAGCCATGTGATCATTCTCCCTCACCGAGACCCCAAAGTTGGTCTAGCATCCCTCTCCACCCCATGCTGGCTGAGGCCTAGCCCTGGAAAGCACCAGCTAGTCCCAGAAAGGGGCAACTGAAAGAAACCTTCCAAGGTTTACCTATTTCACTGCCTTGGGCAGCAGGAGGGTGCTGGAGAAATGGGTATCTAGGGTAAGCTGGTTTGGCACTGGACCTAGGTAGGGAGGTGGGAGGCTACAACCCCTAAGCATTTCTTCTAATAAGGTCCATGAAAAGCAGGCAAGCTGCTGGAGACCCCAGAAGAGGAAAACCTTAGCCCTGTGCAGGTAGAATTTATTTGGGAGGATGTGGAGCTGTGCCAGCAGCCTGAGGCTTCAAGTGGAGTGTGAGCTATGGCTTAAAAGACCGCAGGTGGCTCACCAACATGTGAGCAAATAAACGGGACAGACTCCAGCTGAGGAAACTTGGACCCTAACTGGCTTGGAAAAGAGGGCTAGATTAAACGGCTTCTCAGAGGCCCTGCCTGGCCAAGCGTCCTCCTGACTTTTACAGGCTGGGGAAGCTGGTGGCTAGGCTCGTGCTATGGCCGTGACTGTTAGAGGTTCCATCCATTCACACTAAACCACAAGAGGTAAAAGGGACAGCCACAAACAAGCACTCTGGCTGGGCTTATCGGGCAAGGATGCCCTAAGGGCTAGGGACAGAGCTGCCTACGGAGAACTCTTGAGGGACTGGGGGACGGGGGTGCTCTCTGTTCTGTCATACAGGGACTCAGGACACCACTGAGCTATCTGTTCCTTGCCATCTGATGGTCCAGAGGAGAGTGGTTTTGCTGTCCAAAATAGCAGGAGACCCCAACAGTAGGGGAGCAGGGGGGCTACAGGGCAGGGATGATGAGAGTCTTAAGGGCAGAAGAGAATGAAGTCAAGGTCAGAAAAGCCTCACGGAATGAGGGAGGGGCTTCTTTTGAGTAAGCTTTGGGGAATTTGAGTGTTCTTTCAGGATCTCGGATGGGTGAAGTCCCGATTTGAGGGGCAGGAGGTGCCGAGTCCTTCTGGAGCTGAGATCTCAAGAATCAAAATGCCTAACACAGGGAAGCTTTAGAGGTGCCACCTGCTAAGGTCCCTACAGCTTACAAAAGCCATGGAAGGGAACGATCCACCACAGAGCAGTCCTTACAAACTAGTGCCTTCCCCAGTGGGCACTGCCTCTCTGCAGTCCCAAAAGCCATCCTCGGCAGGCCAAGAGCTCAATGTGGCTAGTGAGGGTGCAACCCCACCCCCACTCATGCTTTTCCAGAAACAGAGGCACCTTTTCTTTTCCTAGTGTCCAATAGCCAATAGGGCTCCGGTACGCCAGACGAACAGCAGTCCTCATACCTGTTACTAGTTCAAGTGTGGTGTTCTGTCTTGCTGAGACCAAACCTAGCGAGGGGATCTCCAGGTGGCATTAGGGGACCCTAAAGGGCTTGAAGCAGCTCCCTGGGAACAGTGCTCGTAGCTGGGGGTGGGGTTGTACCTCTTGACCCTGTACATACATATGGTCACAGGCTTTGGGAAAGCAGGGCATTAAAGACAAACTGGAGAGGAACAGAATGGGTCAGACAGCTTTGTCCAGAGCCCCAGGCAGCTTCAGAGGCCTACAGCCTGTAATTTCTTTAGAGGAGACTCAATCTGCCTCGGCACCAGATACCTCCAAACTTAGCCCCCATTCCAGAGCCTACACAGCTCTGATCTCAGGGCTTCATTGGATCACTGATCACAGTTCCTGTTCAAATGCAGCCCCTCCACCCCAGCCCACTGTTCTCACTCTTGTAATATTTATTGACTCTGGTAGCAAGCAGTTCTTAAATAAAGATGTTTTCTCAACCTGCCCAGGCGGCTGGCAGCAGCTGGGGTCCTCATCATCTCATTAAAGTGTGCCTCCTAGGCCTGTTCTGCAACCAGGTCGTCCACCCATCACACCGCCAACTCTGAGGAAGCCGTACAGACTGCTTCCTCTAACCCGAGGGAAGACAGGCCAGGGGGCTTGCAGGCGGGCAACAGCAGAGTGCACCTGGCATTCGACCAACCTGAGCAGGTTTTACCTAATGGTGGTCAGCACACTGGGAGAAAAGAGCCACTTCAGGTCCCCTGACTTCAATACATTGGAAGTGTTGACTCTCTTGTCCCAAAGGAAAGTCCCCTCCCATGAGGAGATTAATGACCCCAACAGGTAAGGAGGTGACTGTTGCCTCCATTGTTTGACCAGGGTGGCCCAAAGCGGGGAACTCCTAGTTTTCAGGTTTGACATTGACATGATGAACATATCAGCCTTGCATTACGCACAGGGATACACTCAGGCAGTCCTGGTTTGATTTTCAGTGTCGAGTAGGACGCCATGCAGTGTCCCAGTTTGAGGAAGTAAAGGAAGGAAAACAGACCCCTCCACTCAGTGCTTAGCTTCCTGACCAGGGTCTTTCCAGCAAGACAGGTGGTCCACACAGACTTTAGTCTTCTGTCAGCCTCTCCTTTACCTTCCCAGGGTAGTAGTGATATGCAAAGAACTTAGGGAACTGATTGGTGGCGGCGGGAGGGGTGTGTGGGGGGGAGGGGGGGAGGGGTTGCTTGCTGCTGAACCCAGACCTATACAGATGCAAACAGGATCTTGCTAAGCTGCCCAGACTGACCATGAACTTGCTGTGTAGCTTAGACTAGCCTTGGAATTGGAATTCTTCTGCCTCTGTTTCCCAATAGCTAGGATTACAGGAATATGCCACCATGCCCAGTTAGGACTAAGTTATTATCTTTACAAAACCCATCTGAAAGTCTTTTGTTCTCTTCTCTGCTCCAATGCTTCAAATCCCGAGTCAAAATTCAAGAGCCCAAGGCACACAGAGAAAGCTGTGAACCAAGAGCTATCCACCTCAGGCTTGACTACCGGGAATACTGGAAAAGCATCAGTTCAGTCCTACGTGGTTTCCAGCTACAAAATGTGAAGCAGGACCCTTCAGCAGTGTGTTACCCAGTTCCTTTCTTTTTCTTTCTTTCTTTTTCTTTCTTTCTTTCTTTCTTTCTTTCTTTCTTTCTTTCTTTCTTTCTTTTCTCTCTCTCTCTCTCTCCCTCCTTTCCTTTTTTTTTTTTTTTTTTTTGAGACAGGGTTTCTCTGTGTAGCTTTGGAGCCTGTCCTGGATCTCACTTTGTAAGCCAGGCTGGACTCAACACACAGAGATCCACCTGGCTCTGCCTCCTGAGTGCTGGGATTAAAGGCGCGCACCACCACCACCCGGCTATGTTTTAGTTTCTTATCACTCAGTCCAGGGCCTGTTACTGAGTTTCTTACATCAAAATCCTTCATGGTCCTCTTTAGAGTGAGCTATCCTTGAATGTTTCAACAAACTGCCTAGGACTGAATGACATTTCCCAAACCCAGTACTTCATTTTACAAAACAGCTTATCTCAAGTGATCCCTGGGCCCTCACAAACACCTGTGTCAAAGTTGAGACTGGCTTTGTCATATGTTGACAACAGAGCAGGACCAGGTCTTCTGAAACTCCTCCTTTCTGAGGTGACAGACAGGGTGACTGTAGTGGATAGTTATCCCAGCATTGGCCTGGAAGTTCCAACCCCCATTGAGGCTTCGGTAATGGTTATGCCCACAAGGCAGGGCGGAGGAGGAAGCGGAAGACCCAAGATAGAGAGGAGGGGCGCTCTCTTGGTTCGGGGACCCTGGACACAGGAGGTAGACTGAGCAGAGTTCTCCAGAGAACACCGCCAGACTGCGCCATACCTTTGCCAGACCCTACAACCTATCCCTTCATTTGTAAGTTACCCCACAAAATAAACCTCCCTTTTAACTACGTGGAGAGGCCTTAATAATTTCACCAATAGGTGACATCAGCCCCCTGCTGTGACACAGTATGGATCTGTGTAGATAAAATATTGAAGTCATTCCTCATGAAGCTAATCACAAGGACATGGCGAGTCCAGGCTATGGGAGAGCATCTGAGACCACTGGAAAAGCATGCCTCTCAGTGCATCCCTGTCATGAGAGGCAATGTGAGGGACTAGCTACGAGACCGAAGACACAAACACTGAATGCGGCACACTCATCTTTGGTACTGGATTAAAATTACACTCAAAGGCTTTAACGGATTTGAAAATGAAAACTGAACAGAAGCCAGATGTAGAACTGGCAACTGTTGGTTTTCTTGGGTGTGATAAAGGCACTTGGCCATGCAGGAGAAAGCTCAGCTGGCCAAGGGATTGCTGCCCAAGCATGAGGCCCAGAGGACAGAAAAAGTTGGGTATGGCGATGCACGCACACTCGTAATCCCGGCACTGGGGAGGAGGCAGGGACAGGTGGATCCCTACGGCTCAGTGGCCAGCCAGTCTCGACTTATCTGTGAGCCCTGTGTCTTAGCAAAAGACCCTGTCTCAAAAATAAACCAAAACCAAACCCAAAAATAACAAAGAAACAAAACCCCATAGTGGATGCCAAGGTTGACCTCTGACCTCTGGCCTCTACACCACGCATGCACGCACGTACGGGGGGGGGGGTGGGGGTGGGGGGTGGGGAGAGGTGTGGTTGTTTGAATGAGATGCCCCCCATAAGCCTAGAGCATTTCAGTACTTGGTTCTGAGGTGGTGGCTGTTTGGGAAGGACAGGTGTGACCTGGATGGAGGAAGCACGGTACTGGGGGTAGGGTTGAGATTTCTTTCTCGCTGCCTCCTCGAGATGTGAGCTGCGCTGCTAGCCAGCTACTTCTGCCATCATGGACTCCGACCCCCGAACTGTAAACCCCAACTAAACCTTCTCTCTAGGTTGCCGTTTTAGTGGTGTTTCATCACAGCAACAGGAACGGCGTGACTAACGCAGGGAGTCACTAAACCTTGTAAAGTTACAAGTGAACACTAGTCACCCTCCTCTAGGCAGGATCTGGGCTGAGCCAGCAGCGTCCCTGGGTTGGGTTCTGTCATGATTCTGGCACGGCTACAGAGGAGGAGGTGGCCTCAGGACGCTGCCACTCCTGCAGCTGGAGAAAAGTTGTCCTGCTTTCTGCTGGTCCCCAAGAGCCTTTCCCCCAAGGGCTCCATAAGCCAGTTACCTCAGACTCTGTCTAAATGACCCTGAAGGGCCTGAAGACCGGATTTACTAAGGGGAAGTGAAGTCAACAGTCCTCCCGTGGGGATCCTGGTGGCTGTAAGAAACCAGGACACGGCCTTTCGGAGAACACAAACCCCAGGTACAGATAGCGTCAAAGGACTGTGTGCAGTGCCCAGGAGCCTGGGTTCTGCCAGGACATTCAATTTGATTCTGGGCTCAGAGGATCATCTAGAGAGGACAGGGAGGGCAGACACAAAGACCGTCTGTCAGGCGTCATCGCTGACTTTTACAACATGCAGGCAGACAGCCGATACAAAACAGCCTGTCCAACGCACGCTCTAGGAAACCCAAGGAAAATGAAAAGCAAGCCACCTATGGGACAGTTTCTACACGGGAGAAATTTTACATAAAATAACAAAGGGTTGGGTTGCTATACAGTTACTGTGAATTATTTTTATTGAACAAAAATAAAAAGTTTCCGCCCAAACTGCTAGTAGTACATTCTGGTCCATACACACTGTTCAGAGAGGTGGAGTAGTGGAGGTGAGTGGTACACACGCCGTGAAGCATGGAAAGAAAAGCAAGCTTGGAAGACAGAACTTCCCTAGGAACAGAAGCAAAGCCTACTGAGCACCCTTAATGAGAAAACCTGAGCACAGTGATGGATACTGCTCCCCTGAGCTACCAGGAGCTTGCAACCTCCGGGCCTCCTAGCCAACCTTAGGCTCTGAGTCCTCTCTTGGCGCTCCACTACCAGAGGGACAGGACACTCGTGTACAAGCTAGCTTGGCCTCCTGGGCAGTCAGCCTCCCATTATAAGCTGCTAAGGCTGCCGTTACCATCAACCCCCCTCAGGACAATGCGGATAGCAATGCTGACCAGCACGCCACCGACCACTCCAGCAGCCATCCCTATGCCCATGGCTGACGCCACCTTCTCTTGCCACTTTGGGAGGTTAGGCTTCGAATGGTTGTCTAGATTAACTTCCCAGCCCTCATCTACCAACTTCTGGTCCTCAGTAAGGGACTGATGGAAATTCAGGTTTACCAAATCTGGAGGAAGGACCCTCAGCCCAAAATAGAGCCTCTTGACAAATTTCAAGTTTCTCAGCAGCTGCACATCACATCGGTATGTCCCAGAGTCATACTCATAGGCGGGTTTAAATCGCAGAAAATGGGAGTTGGCTCGGAAGGGTTTAAAAACTTCATCGTTAGTAGAGATGATGCCCCGAGCAAGTTTCCAGGTAAAGCGGAAGGCTTCTTGCCCGACCTCCAGGATGTCTGCGCTGAGACAGCTCAGCTCAAACTCCTCCCCGTGGACAATAGTGAAATGGAGCATCCCACAGATCCAGTTGGTCAGACACTCCAGACGCTGGGACTTGCACTTCCTCCTCACCCCATCAGGACCCACCTCACAGACGGTCTCCTCCTTGTAGCCAAGGCCACATGTAACAGTGCATGTTGTGGCATTGACCACGACTCTCCCCACAGCTTGTTGTATTCTCTCCGGGATGGCCAGTGTTTTAGGTGACGTCAACACCGAAGGCAGGCAGACGATCGATACCAGGCTCCCAAGGATAGAAACAGTGGTCGCAGTCTTCATGTCTCAGTAGGCATTTGACCGGCAGGCATTTCAGGCCAATACTCCATTGTACTGTAGCGCAGATCCTCCAGCCTGGGATAACCTTTAGCATTGAGAGATTATGATGCACAGCTGTCAGCAAAGCAGACACATGCACACATGTGCACAGAGGTGCAGTCATTATTCTCAGGTGAAGCCACTGGCCCTAAAAAAAGACTATTGATGTCCTGGACTAGGTCTGCCAGGGGCATCTTCACAGGGGGCACTCTTGTCCCTTCTTCCTAATGAATTCAAACCCATAGGCTTGAGAACAAAAAAGGAAAAGCCCTCAGAAGCTGAAGTCAATTTCTGCATTACCCCAAATGCATGAGTTAACTCTTTGCCTCCCTTCCAATCTACGGAAGAGTTTCAAAGTCCTCTGCTAAATCTGACCAAACAGAAAAAGTCGTCTTAAGAAAGAGGTGAGGTGGAGCTGGGTTGGGATGTTAATTTGAATACCTTGAATTCTTTACTGTGAATGTTCCTAAACCACATCCATTAAAAAGATAACTCTGGACTGGAGTCACTTGACTCCCCAAATTTCTATTTTTTCTTCCTTTGTAAGCCAAGATCTTCTTGTCCGGGTTCAGGTCACTTTGAACACTGCACCTGAAAACACTTTTATCCAGTGTTAACTACCTTCATTTGTAAAGACTTTTAAAGGAATGGAAAGCAGGTGCGGCAACGATACCTGGAGGCGGAGGCAGGGCTGCGAGCAAGTTCAAGGCCAGCCTGGGTTACGTGGTGAGTCCTGTCTCAAAAGAAAAGGGAGAGCTCAGTGGAGTGCTGACGTGATGCTTGTCTAGCATGCATGACGCTCCAGGCTGATCCCCAACACCACACAGACTGAGTGTGGTGACATACTCCTTATCCCAACACTCAGGAAGATCAGGAGTTCCAGGTCATTCTTAGCTACACAGGGGTTAGAGATACTAAAGACACTAAAGGGGGGGTGTGTGAAAATTTAGTCCAACACACCCTTCCAAAGGAGCACGTGAGGCTAGGGCAGAGGCAGCTCCTGTCTTGTTCGAGGTACCCTCTCCCAAGGGAGGCAGGATGGATGTTGCTGGGTGTGAGGATGAACGATGCTGTCTGACTCTAGTCTGCTCTATTTACCCTGCAGAACAGAGAAGCTCACTGTTTGTTTACATCAGTGAAGGTTGCTATGAAACAGCTGTGATGATAAAGATGGGTTCTCAGTGATAAGACAGAAGATTAGTAAGTAGATCAACTTGGTTTTCATTAAAGCCATACCACAAAAGCAAAGGTTCTCAACCTGTGGGTCACAACTCCTTTGGGGGGAATCAAATGACCTTTTCACAGGAATCACCTATCAGATATACCAAGTATCAGATATTTACATTACGATTCATAACAGTAGCAAAATTAGTTATGAAGTAGCAATGAAAATAATTTTATGATTGGGGTTGACCACAACATGAGGAACTGTATTAAAGGGTCGCAACATTAGGAAGGTTGGGAACCACTGGGCTACAGTCTCTGAGACAAATTATTACGAGGCAATGAATATTCAGTATGGATGTTAAAGTTATTTAATCAGAGAAAATGACTAACAAGGAAGAATGTAACTATATTTAGTCTAACAAAGATCCTTGGAAGGCTAGAACCTCTAGGATGCATTATTGCAACCTCCCAGAATGCCTAGCACTGTGGGCTCTTCAAAGCTTATATTGAGTTAAAGAATATGAAAAGAAATTCCTAGGTGACCTTTGCCACGCCCACGACGGTGTCGCCCGTGTGACAAATGCCTTGGATGAGGTAGTTACGTGGGAAAGGGGGGCTCGCGGCCCTTAGGTCTGTGCCCCCAGCGACCCCTCATCAATCTGCCCGAATCAAGGTGCCAGGCTACACGGAACCACGCAGATCTGCTTGCAGAGGCTGGCTGGCACTCTGCCTTCTTCTCTTTGCAGCTGTAATTATTGCTGTTTCCTTGTGTATTAATTCCAAGAAGTTAACTCTTAATGTTCCTGATGTGCCCCATAAAGTGGCTTCAATACCCCCACCTATGATTCAAGCTCTTAGGCCAACAGTTCAAGAGGGTCCCTAAAGTTTGGGGGAATTCATGAATGATTTAGAGCAGAAAGAACTTATGATTCAGAAGGACGAAGATTCTAGCGAAGAGAGAATGAAAGTAAAGGTACAGGCACTCATAGGCAATTCACACGCGCAGCCGACAGCAGCTGCGAGGAACCAGTTACAGGAATTAGTCATTCCTACAGGAATTATTCAGGGACAAATAAAGTTTCTCATCAAGGGTCGATGGTGGCAACCCCCTAACTTTAATCTTAGATATAATAATTAGTTAGAGCCATTACCTTTTACGGGAGCTTATGACGTACATGGGAACTGATGGGTGAATCATAATGGTATGAAAACAGAATGGCATAAGTTACAGTTCAGGGAAAGATTAGCTAGGTACCGACCCCCCTGGTGCCTTCTCACCTGCAGGCAAAGGTTAAAATATTTTCACACAAATGAAACCATGGTTAGAACAATGATGGAAAGGGTTTAATTTTGATACAGAACAAAGGTGTAGAAGGAAAACTACAGCTAGGGCCGTAATGTTCTCTGTCCGGATGAGGAACCACAAAAGGAAAAGTAAAGGCTATACTCATGAGATCTGTTAATCATTCTGAGAAAAGTGTGTAACTACATTGTTGATTCTGTCTATCACCCTACTGGCCGATTGCCATGTTTCCTCAAGTAACTGTATAAAATTCACTGCTTGGTCTGAGTAAAATTGCAGCAGCTTCACAACATACTCTCGTGTCTGTGGCTGTCTGTCATTCGCCGAATCCCACTTATCCTGAGTACCTTCACCCCGTTCTCCCTTGGTCTGGTGGTCTAGCTGAGATCCAGTCCGCGGCAGACCTTTTTTTTTTAATTAATGCCAGCTTTTAGCTCAAATCATTTATTTCTAGTTTGGACAAAGGAAGAAATCCAAACTGCCTGACTTTTCTAGATCCAGATGACCACAGAGAAAGATCTAAACTCCACATTTACCTTCTATTGTACAAAAACAAAGTGGCTGCTGAGTTCCAGAAACAGGCAGTTTACAAACAAACATCTATACTTGTGGTTTAATAAACATCCCATTTTATTTACAAAGCATTAAAGCTTTAGCAAGAAGTCCCCAAGGCTGAGTCTCTCTCACCTTGTACAAAACTACAGAACATTTTAAGGAACAGAATGGAGAGGCAGGGAAGGCAACAGGAAGAAGAATATACATATATCACACAGATCAAAAAAGCCCAGCTCAAAGTGGATGGGAGGTTTCAGAAGCTGATGAAAAGTTCCAAAAGCATAAATAATTATTAGGAGCTGCTGCCAGAGACAATCTGGCAGGGCCTGAGCTGATTTTCTCAGTAGCCAGTTAATGGAAATGGACACATCACGAGCATCCAGATGGAGGAAATCAAGCCACTTCACACAGGGAAGGCAGAAACCCCTGTATCAGTTTGCACACTACCTGCAGGGTGCTGTCCAGAGAGACATGACATGGATATAATACCTATAAATAAAAACATGTCCTGTGAGCCACTTACCAATCACAACCATTGGTCTCACTCACACCTGAGGCAGCACCGCAATGACTCTGGGGACTTCCTGCAGTGCCCAGTCACTTCTACCCCCCAATATAAAGGAATCAACAGGCTGGGCTATCTGAAGGAGCCCCCACCAACTGGCAGAGATTCACAATTAGCATAGCATTTAACCCCCCTTTCAATGTTGAAAGTATGACCCAGGGCAAGCCAAAAGCTATTGCCAGAGACAATACTAACTAACTAACGCTTTCCACACTTGGCTTTCTGACTTTGGATTTTCAGAAAATTTCAAACACTTATTGTACATATCCATCCAATTTGCTATTTTTATTAAAAGAACAGCAAATGCAGAGAGAGCCAGGGTGAGAAAGAGAAGGGTAAAAAAAGCTAAGCAACCTTTCACAGAAAGGAAGTGTGTGAAAACACAGGGGCCTGGCTCCAGGAAGAGAGACACATATGGCTGGTGCGGACAGGTTCTCCATAGGCAATGATTGAACGAATGAACCGCATCTTTGATTTGAAGCAAGCTGCTGCTGCTTTGATTTTGGGGGTTTCACGTCAGTCTCGATAGGTGCCCCACCCCCATGATATCGAAGCTTATGGAGAAACACACCTTGCTTTGTTTCTAACTCTGGAAGTCAACACGGACAAAGTAATACACAAACTACTGATGATCCTTAGTTGGAGATGGGTAAAACTGATCATATCCAAAAACCATGATTATCAAACAGATCTGATACTGGAAAACATGCAATGCAAGGGGAACCCCAGCTTCTCTAGAGCCCAGCCTCCCGAGACAGAATGACAGGGGCCTTCTATAGTCCTTCCTTTTCTGCCAATTTGAAATCTTTCGAGCACTCGCTTCTCTGTCCAACCTTTATACACAATATAGAAATACAGGAAGCATCTGAGAAGGGAAGTTATGGATGAAAGTAACAGAAAATGCACTGGTTTTCCTAGGATACTGGTAGCAAAACTTCAGAAAAGAACAAGTCACAAGGACATGCATTGAGGATGGAAGGCAACAGGAGATGGGAATGACATGTCCAAAGGATGTGACTTCAACAGTCAGGTGAACAAAACACGGGCATTTTTCACCAGCAACACAACCAAGTGTGAAGCTGAAGTGAGTCAGGTCTCCCGACGTCTTCACGCATCCTCATTCCTGAGAGCCTATTTGGACTTATGCTTGAAAGGGAAGGCAGGGACCTGTGCTCTTCTTCCATAATTCACTTCTTCATTCAAACATAAAATCCTCCTTCCACCTCCTGGGTGGGAGGCAGAGGCCTTTGTTTTCAATTAAAGCCAATCTCAAATGACTGGCCGCACTGTCCAAAGGCTACCTGACGACAGCGTGAGAAAAACGATGAGTTTCACCGTGTTCATAGCAGTTCTGAGATCGCTCCTCCTGCTAAAGAGAGAGACACCAGATTTCCTTTAGTATCACAGGCACACATGGGCCAAGAATGTCCCCCTCTGAGGTGCATAACCAGCTCCCGGTCATTCTTCACGGAAGCAACCATCAATCTCAACCCAAACCCCCACCCAATACTGTTTCAGTACTGTCCTAATATGTGTGTAGGGAATGTAAATGGATGAGCCTCTACCCAACCTAGGCAGACAGATAACCAGGTTCTCGGCAGTCACAACAGACAAAATAAACTCCAGGGTACCAACCCTTTCAATCTTTCATATATTAGACTAATCAGTCACTAAAAAATAACAGTGAACAAGACATCCCTGCCCAAGCCCCACTGTTCCTTAAGTGACACTTTTATCTGCTTGGAACCCAGGATAGCGTGCGCTGTTGATGAAAACTACTATCTGTGTTTCTATGCACCGAGAACTGGTAAGTGAATAAAATCCTAAGTAGTAAGATCAAATAAGCACTTCCCTGATGACTCCATAGAAGCTGTTCAACTTCTGAGGGACATCTTTAAATGGGCTGCTGTGAAATATTAACTAGGAAGTACAAAAAGAGAACAAGGTGAAGAAAAGCCTCCTGGGTGTAATTTAAATGAGGGATTACACGATGCTTGGAGTTTAAAATGGTGAGAACTAATCACATAAGTACTGAAAGAAAAGTATTCATTCACAAAGTTGCTCTGAACGCTATTTTCAAAATGAAGTTCTAATAAAAATGAAAACTTGACAATAAAAACACTCACATTTGCTGAGAACAGGCTGAGATAAGGATAAGATACAAGCTCTCACCGGGCAGTGGTGGCACACGCCTTTAATCCCAGCACTCGGGAGGCAGAGGCAGGAGGATCTCTGTGAGTTCAAGGCCAGCCTGGTCTCCAAATCGAGTTCCAGGAAAGGCGAAAAGCTACACAGAGAAACCCTGTCTCAGAAAAAAACAAAACAAAACAAAACAAAAACAAAAACAAAAAAAAGATACAAGCTCTCTACTGAATGCTATGTAATCTCAAACGCAATAGCTGAATGTTATATAATTTCAAGATATGCTTGCATTTTGCAAACACACTTTTCTAATCTCCTTTAGTATAAAATATAAGGAATCTCTGAGTGGATTTAAAACTTAAGAGAATACAGTCTACTAGACTGAGCTCACTTACTTCCCGATGGTCTTACTGACTGCTTCCACAGGCACCCTGACTGATGCGTTTTCAGTTGACAAAAACACAGCACCACCATTTTAACCACTAACCAGGATGGAAAAAGGTGGTTTGATCCCAAATTGACACTCAAGACAACGAATGAGCACCTTCTACTGTACAAAATAAGTTCACATTTCTACGCCACCCTCATGCCTATGAAAGATGTGCGTGCATATTTACACATATAGGCTTACTGAGGCATTAGACAACAGACTAAAATCAAAGCGAGCAATACTATTAGCAAGGTAATATATGAGAAAGCAGCTCTACAAAGGCCTGCAGCATCTGGCCTGTGGAAATAACATTTAGTTGCACCATACAGGAAATCTCCAGCAATACAATATTAAGAAAAATTCAGCTTAAGATGAACAGCTATTTTTGCTCTCTCCCAGGAGGAGCCTAATTCAGGATGGCCAAAGAGAACATCCTGACATGATTTCCAATCCTTCATTGGTCAGCTAGAGAATCACGCAGAATGAGAGAGAATATCTAGCTACGCATCAAATCAGTAGACTCCATGAGTTAGCCCTTGAGTGACTGTTTCCACAAAAGAGGAGAAGAGAAGGAAGAAGAGGACAATGTACAAAGTTCACTCACTATTGGGCATTTAAACCAAGGTTGTTGTAAGAAGTTAAGAGAGGAAGCTCCAGAAGGCAATGGTAATTGTGGAGTGGTCCAAGGCAGGGCAATCTGCAGGGTGCCCAATCCCTAAGAACAGCTCTTCTGACCACGTCAGCCTCTGTCATGCTCAACAGACACACCAGGTGTACATCAGTAGTGTCTAACGGGGCAGGGGGATTATACGTGACAAACCAGTCCTTGGTGGCGTTTTGCTGAGGTTTACTGCTGGGGAACCTTAGGTCTTGGCTTGTGTTTTCATCTCCAGCTCAGACATAAGAGTTAAGGGAACAGAAACAGGTATTAGACAAATGGTACCAACATGCCTGTCCCTGGAGAGTCCTCAGCTCAGTGTTACCCTTACCAGGATTCCCTCCACACAAGGATCCTCGGGTGTGGGTCCTCCTATGCTAGTCAACACTAATGAGCTGTGCGAGATGGAAGACTTTTCAGTAGCCCCAGGTTCCAGATTAACAGTGGTCCATTTGCCTTCCCATTTCCCCTGAAATCCTAATCTCCTGTTTGGAACATACAACAGTTTTTTGTTAGAGTAATCAAGGTTTACAAAATGGATTCTGTGGTGACTGGCCAGTTGCCCATATTAATACACAGCTATCATTTATCCAGTTTGAGCATTACACAGCTTACCCCTACAATTCTGCCCACAAAAATTTGACACTAATGAAAAAGTTATCCAGTTAAAGGGAGTCCACAGAAATGAACCTTTAACATAATCTTTGGAATAGACTGGTTTATTTCAGCAGTGCTGAGATCCCAGGGCCTTGTACATGCTAGGCAGATTCTAACACAGACCTACACCCCCAAACCCTGGGCCAATTTTCAAAGAGATCTCTGCTATAAGCATTCCGGATGAGTTTTATTTCTTAATATCTGGTGGAAAACAATGACTACATACTATCTTTTATTGAAAATCTCTGAAGTATCAAATAACATGAGTTATTCATGGAAATACCAGTTGTCCTCAGAGGCTGCTGGAGGGCCACAAACAAATCAACAGCAGGTCCAGCTTCTGCTTGCTCAAGACCCTCCAAAAACCACTGTGTTATTGAATGAAGCCCTTCCTTCAACCAAAGAACTCCACACAGAAGATATGATAGTTTATCCTGAAAACTGATATTTTGGAATTATCTGGGACATCCAGTGTCACCACTCACAAATCTGCAGCCTCACAAAGTTCCAAACTGTACTGAACCATCAGTAAAGCCACAGGCAACCCTCTGAAGGTCTTAGACCCATGCCTCAAGATCCCTGCTGAGGTTTTGCTTATGATCCTGCTCCTTAGCACTGTGGTATTTCATCTGTTCTGGAGATTTCCATTCAGGAAAAGATCAATGAACCAAGGCCAGAGAAGAAAGAAGAACACAGGAAGAAGGACACAGAGCTGCATGGAGAAGCGCAGGCTGCATGCAATCCTGAGGAGCTGCGGGACTGAGGGACTGCGGGACTGGAGCTGCTCTGCCCCTCATAAAATGGACCCTTCCCCTCCTCCCATCAGGGCCAAGTTCTCTAGTCCTCCTTAAGGGTAAAGCTGTTAAAATAGTTGCCTCCCTTTAAGGCTGACCCACTTCAGTACTCAGCAAAAGTAATCAGAAAACAAAAGGCCAGCAGGAAGTAGCCTGCTACTAAAGACACTGTTCAGTACTTCCATCAACCTTTCCATCATCAACCTTGACACTAAACCAAGTGACAGTGGGCCATTTTCAAAAAAGACCCTAGACACAGGTACCTGCTCTTAATAGTACAGGTTGAAAAGCTAGCCTGCATAAATAACCAGTATGCATTTCACATACAGTTCAGAATTTTACTGCAAATTCTTTGTTTGCTACTAAGATAATAATACTAATGAATTTGAGGAATAAAAAGTTCATTCTCGAGGACTGAGTAAACTTTCCAACATTTTGATATTGGTTCTCATTTAGACATTTAGTTACTGTGACTACTAGTGAACATATTGATTAAAACTGAATTTTAAGTCTTTCTATTATTGAGAAAGACAATTTTAAGATTCTATAGTGGTTTATTTACCATTTACTATATATACTTCCTATTGAAAAGCACAAGATACATTTTAACTAGTAGTGTTTTGTTTTTCTGATGATGCAGCTCAAACATTGGGCCTTGCACCAGCTAGGCAAATGCCACTCCACTGAGCCATACCCAGAGCTCCCAGACAGGACAAAAGCCAGATGTGTTTGCATACGCCTTTAATCCCGGCACTTGGGAGGCAGAGGCAGGAAGATCTCTGTGAGTTTGAGGCCAGCCTGCTCTACACAGAAGCATAGAGATTATGTCCTAAAGTATTTTAATTAATTTTATATGTCTGGCCACATTTTAAATCAGGCTAAAAGCAACTGGACTTTTTGTGGTAGGAAAATCTACTCAAATTCCAAATTGGGTTTCTTCTGAACTGACAGAACGTATGCACATAGGCTACAGAGAGGCCATCTTATTTGTTGGTAGTCAACTAACCGCTCAGCTAGTCAAGTACTGACCTGTGGTCTTGTTCCCAGCTCTTCCTTTACCCACACACAGCTCAGGACTCAGTACGGAGGTGGGGGTGCTTACTGGTGCTGAGCCACTGCTGTGGGGCTCTCCTACTCAGTGGTATGGGCGCTGTAACCACTGCTGTGGGGCTCTCCTACTCAGTGGTATGGGTGCTGAGGCCACTGCTGTGGGGCTCTCCTACTCAGTGGTAGGGGTGCTGAGGCCACTGCTGTGGGGCTCTCCTACTCAGTGGTAGGGGTGCTGAGGCCACTGCTGTGGGGCTCTCCTACTCAGTGGTATGGGTGCTGTAACCACTGCTGTGGGGCTCTCCTACTCAGTGGTATGGGTGCTGAGGCCACTGCTGTGGGGCTCTCCTACTCAGTGGTATGGGTGCTGAGGCCACTGCTGTGGGGCTCTCCTACTCAGTGGTATGGGTGCTGAGGCCACTGCTGTGGGGCTCTCCTACTCAGTGGTATGGGTGCTGTAACCACTGCTGTGGGGCTCTCCTACTCAGTGGTATGGGTGCTGCGGCCACTGCTGTGGGGCTCTCCTACTCAGTGGTATGGGTGCTGAGGCCACTGCTGTGGGGCTCTCCTACTCAGTGGTATGGGTGCTGAGGCCACTGCTGTGGGGCTCTCCTACTCAGTGGTATGGGTGCTGCAGCATGAAAACTCAGGTCTAGATCTAGCAAACTCAGGGGACTAATGACTCAGTCTGTTTTTCAATTCTGCTATAGAAAATAATTTCTATTTATAGGCAACAATTAACTAGTATAAGGTACAAACTGAACAAGGAATTCTGCTTTGTATTCTACTATTTATCATATGTGGATTAACACATTTAAATTAAATTTTAATTTAAAATATAGAGGGAGAAAAAACTAAATATAACCACTGATATTTTATCTATCCTGTGTCAATTAGCTACAAAAAAAGAGAGTTTTATATTAACAAAAGCACATGCTTGTGTGTGTGTCTAACCTAATGGATAGATACAGACTTTCAAATCCCAAAGACATTTGAGTGATGAGCTCTAACTGGATCATTATTTTTCCTTTTTTTTTTTTTTTAATGGGTTTTTCGAGACAGGTTTCTCTGTTTAACAGCCCTAGCTGTCCTGGAACTCGCTCTGTAGACCAGGCCGGCTTCAAACTCACAGAGGTCCACCTGCCTCTGCCTCTCAAGTGCTGGGATTAAAGGCGTGCATCACCACCACCTGGGATTGATCATTATTTTTCAAACAAACACCACTTAACCGGTTTACAGGTATTTTCTAGGAATTCCCATTCCTTGATAAACTCCCTCAGTCATATATTATGTGTTGGGGGCTGACATGGGCTCAGATGTTAAGGGCTAAGGCTCACAAAAAAAGGACACTTAGATGTTAGGAAGCCACACTGTCACACTGTCTTTTTGGCAATTTTCTCTTATTTTCAGATACTGGGGGAAACCTCAAAGCTCATTTTCTCTTTAACATTATGGTACTGATAAAAATTTCTCCTTTCTCTAGACTGCCAAGAGAGAAGACTACTTGGAGCATCTGAACAATATGGAGATGCTGAAGTTTAATAGTCAGGTGCTACATTAAACCAGCTTAGCTTGTATTTCTGGATATCTGTCTGAGGCAAAACTAAAAAACAAACTAAAGAACCATCCACAAATGAAGATCTTAAAACAACACACCTAGGGCAGATACAGTCTAAGGACTGTATTAACTGGAGGCTCCTATCTTTCTGGGTCATAGATTTTCCTATAGGAATCTAATGGAAAGTCTGAGTTCCTTCCCAGAAAAACACTCACGTATACTTTGTAGGTATCTGAAGAAAGTAGAACCCCTGTAATCTATTTATGGACCTAAGGTTGACAGTCAATGAGTTAAGCCAATTTTGGTTTAGCTTGCCCTGAGCAGCTTAAAACCCAAAGATGACTTGATGCTGGGGAAAAGGAAGGAAGAGAGGGAGGGAAGTCGGGAGCTGTACAAAGCAAGGCCACAGAGCAAGCGGACAGTGCTCCCAGTGTGTCCTTACCTGCCAGGGGCTGGCTGAGTTCGCCTGCACTTTACCCTTCGCTGAGGCTTCCAGAGGTAAACCTCTGTCCCCTTTGTAGAGTTTCGGTTTAAATGGAGAATCTTTCTCTTTACCTTTTGATCCTTTAGGCCGCCCTGCTTGCTTCTTCTTGGATTTGCCATCCCCCTTCACACCCAGTAGTGGATGGACTTCTGCAGGAGGACAGACACCCATGAAACACAGTCCATGCCACACCGGTCCCACAGCCCAACCAGACCTTCGAGTGCAGGGTATTGCTCTTTATGGCCCACATCACTAATCTAAGAAAAAAATGGGCTATTATTTTAAAACTACAAAAGAATGGCTACTAAAGTGACCAAAAGGCGTACACACACAGTCCCTATGGTTTATACCAAACCATAGCAACTTCAAATTGAAGAAGTTAAAATACCCACTCATTCTAAGTCAATCAAACCTGAGAGGAGTTGTGTGGGAAATGAACACACATGGGCTTAGCGATCAAAAAACAATGAACGACCAGGGCAAGAGTCTGACTCTACCGTTGTCTGTGAGAACTAGGCCAAGTTATGCAGCTCCAGCTCAATTTCTCCCCTTTGTAAAGCAAGAATAATAAAATACTCGCAGGGTTGATGGAAGCATGAGCAGTGGTATAGAAACTATACCTTGCTGCCTGGAATAAAGTACACACCAGAGATTATACAGTTGGATAATTAGCTGATCTACCGTTAGCTGTAAGAGAAAAAAAAATGGAAGATGTCTAATGCTAACACCACCCCGGCCCTAGCCAATCATTGCAACACATGGTAATAAAAGCTCCCAATCCCACTGGGTAAGTGGGAAGGAAGAAAAGACCGTGCAGGACTGACTGGCACTTTCCCAGGCAGCAAAACCACTCTCTGGGAAAAACAGAAAGATGAACAGTTCAAGGAAACAAGTTCTACGTCATGTATCAGAAGACTAAGTCTGACATCTTTGGCAAGGTAATGGAGGGCAGAATGTCCCCATTTTAAAAGAAGTGAACACAAATGCAATCATCACAGAACTGTGAAATAATACAGAAAAGGACTCATGGGAAAACTCCTTTAAAGTAAAAATGGCTCAAATAGGAAATGACTTATTTGTGCCCAAGAATATAAATTACTGTACATAGGCATTGGAATAAAGAGGCAGCTCTTACCATCATTTGGCACTCCTTGGAGTTCTATATTGGTCGTTTTAGGTTTCTTCTTTGGTGGCTGGGACCCATCTGCTGAAGACTGCCTCTTCTTCTCTGAACTAGCCCCTTCATCCATCAAGGAGGTTGGGACTGCATCCGGTGGGGGGCCATATGGATTCTCTTCAGGGTCTTCTACCTCAGGGGCAATGGGTAAATACAACAGAGCCTTTGAATCTTCCAGCTCTTCATCACTATTTGGAACAGGACCAGACAAGGGATTGGAAAAAAGAGGAGATAGTTGCTTAAACCACAAGCCCTTCAGCCTTTCCTCTAGTGCCTATATTCAGTACACACAACAGTTACAGACCTAGACTTTAAGAAAGCTGAGGTGAAGGAAGAAACTGGGGAACAGGACAGTGGGCCCATGACCACAAATAGACTAGTTCATTTCATTACTGCAGTTTCTTCCTTCTTCCCTCCCTCCCTCCCTCCCTCCCTCCCTCCCTCCTTCCTTCCTTCCTTCCTTCCTTCCTTCCTTCCTTCCTTTCTTTTTCCTTTTGTCTCTGAGACAGGGTTTCTCTATGTAGTCCTGGCTGTCCTGGAACTCACTCTATAGACCAGGCTGACCTCAAACTCAGGAGATTCACCTGCCTCTGCCTCTTGAGTGTTGGGATTAAAGGTGAAGGCTACCATGCCTGATTTTATTTCAGTTTCTTAAACTCCCCATCACATTTTGTTCAGCAAAGGACTGTGTGCTATTCCACGACTAAGCAGCTGGAAGTGAAGGGACAGCTGGGGGGACTGGGCAGTGCACAAGAGACAGGAACTACAGCAAGCCTTCCAAGCCACTCACCTGCTACAGAAGGCAGCAATGGGGTCCACGCTGGTGACATCTACTTCCTCGTCTTCAGCAGCATCAGCCCCTGTAGGACAGACATGGGAGAGGTTTGAAAAGAAATGGAAAACTACTTTTTGCCTCAGAGTAAAAGGTTCACAAAACATAATCTAAGACTACCAAAACCATCTAAAATGCTCTGCATCCATGGAGGTATTCCTAAAACCCAAAAGGGGAGCAGTTTTCAAGCTGGAGAGATCTAACTTCAATCCTGATTCCCTAATTCTCAGCACCATGAAGTGGTCCAGGTGTCAGAGATCTGGCCATTAATTACAGTGCCATAATAATCATTCACATATTCTCTCTCCCTCTGTCTCATACACACACACACACACACACACACACACACACACACACACACACACACACTGTACAAAGTTTTGTGCTGGAAATCACGAAGATAAATCAAATCTCAAGGCAGTGGCGATGCGCACATGTAATCTCAGCACTGGGAAGGTTGACAGAGAAAGACTGGAAGTTTGTGCTACATAAGGAGACTTTTGTCTTCAAACAGCAACAAAAAAGTCAGAATCTTTATTTTCAAGGAGTTCCTATTCAGAAATTTGGAAGATGAGAGACAACTAAGGTCATAACAAGAAAAAACTTCAGGGTTCTTCTTATGAATTATTTGTATGAATTATTCCATTTCTCCTCTACAATGCAAAGAAGTGGGTGCTACCTTTACTCCACTTTAGAGATGAAGGATTCAAGCTGAAGTATTCTGCCCAAAGCTGTCTGGTATCAGAGCTCATGCTCTTGACCTTTCTCCAACTGACGAAGATGTAACAGAAAACACGACCCAAGCTGAGCCTGAGTGCATCTCTGTGCTTTGCAGGGTGCTGTATGCAAATCCTCATTTAATCATCTGTGACTCATGAGGAGACACAGATGAAATGTCAAGAGCTGCTCGAGCATTGGCGATGCCTATGTGAACCCTTTAGAACATAAATTAAGACTCCTCGAGCACTGTGGTAATTACATATGCTTAAGGAAGAAGGCAGCAGACAAAGCACAAAAATTCAGTTACAACACGCAGTAAGAACTTTTGGAAACAGCGCCCACAGTCGAGAGGCATTACCTGTTTGCTCAGGCTCACTCTTATCCTCATCCTCAATATCAAACTCTGATTCTCTTTCCTCATACTCTACATTTTCGTCCAACTCTTTGAAATCTGGTGCAAATGCACTCCAGTTTTCCTACGACAAGACAGATAAGTCACCACATGAAAAATCAGTAACAATGTAAGTTCTGACAACTTATATTCAGCATGAAACAGACTAAGCATTCTAAGATTCAATTTGGGATAAGAAAATAAAATCTTAGCTATCTGTTTGCAATCTTGATGTATTTTCCATATAAATATTTTAAGTTATTAACTGCATTTCTTTTTTAAGTTATTAACTGCATTTCTTTCCTAAATAACTACATCCTTTAATCTTTTTTAAGTGTACTGCACAAAGGTAGTTTAAAAGTGTTCACTAATATACAATAAACTATGCTGAAAATAAGAAAAGCAAAATAATGTTAAAAGGTTGCAAAAAGTGTATATACATGGAAACAAAGTTGGAAACCCACTCAGGACTAAGAATGTCCCTCTGAAGTGAAGTGAAACTAAATATAATGAACTTAATTAGGTTGCAAGGATCAGATGCAAAACAAAGCAATTAAAGTAGTATTTAGTTTACTCTGCATAAAGAATTTTTGACAAAAAGAAATATTTAGTTTCAAAGCAAATCAACCAGAAAAATACTTACTACTTGATTTTGGGCCCAAATGGACACCACTCCACTGGAAATAGAAGCTATGATAGGTCGAACTGGATGCCACTAAATTGTAATGTAAGAGAGAGAAGAATTGTCAGAACAGACTTAAGCCATTCTGCAGTGTGTGCGCAGCCAAAGCAATACACTGCTCTACTTACAGCCACATCCAGCAGGAGTTCTCCCCTGGTCCCATGCAAGATCTTCACCAGGTTGCCAATGCTCTTCTCCCAGATATACAGTGCATGCTGCCGGGCAGAGCCCGCCACTATGTATTCCCCATCCCCAGAGAAGCAACATTTTTTCCATGGGGTCCTAAAAGACAAAGAACATCCCCAAAAGAAACTGGAAAAAGAGCCCAGGGAAGGTCAGTTATATCCTCTCCTGGCAACACCACCTACCTATTCACCAAGTCCTGCAGTTTCTGCATAGGCTCAGGCTCTCCATCCCTTCCACACGTTAAAATCTCTCTGCCATCATAAACTCTGATGATTCGATCTGCTGTGTTAATTAGAAAGCAACTACAGAAAGGAGAGAGATTACCGACCAGTCAGACGTCTGTCCCTGTTAACAATTTCTATCACTACTACTTAGACCAGCACCACAGACCAACTAGTTAGCTGGAGAGAAACTGAGAATGGCCAAGATTCAATGCTTATGTATCTTCTTGTCACTCCAAACCAGTCAAGTGAAAATATATGTGCTTTATCCTGTGCACCCCCAAACCTCATGTCAATATCGTCTGGACTTCACTGAGATCCCAAGACCTGAACCAAAGTCAGCCTGCTCAATTCACAAGTTTGTAATGTGTAATATTCAATAATTAAATACTGCACTTATCTAGCCAATGGTCATTAATGAGTCCATAAGCTAAATGTGTATTTTTCAGTTATGTTTATGTGTTTGGAGAGAGGATGCACGTGCTACAGCACACTTATGGAGGTCAGGATACAACCTGGAAGTCAGTCCTCTCCCTCCACCACAGGTCCTGGGGATTCACTCAGATCATCAGGTTTGGTAACACGCTTCTTTACCTGCTGAGCCAGTTCTCTGGCCTTAAATGTGCTATTTTTAAATAGCTAACTTTTGATTATAATGACAACAGATATTTGTTTAAAATATGTTTTCATCATTTTCTTACAGTCTCTATGTACTTGACTACTTTTAATAGTAAATTCTTTTGAAATTATAATTACATCACTTTCCCCCTTCCCTTTCCTCCCTGGAACCCCTCCCATGCAACCCTCTCCTCCTGTTCTCTCAAAGTCATGGCTTCTTTTTCTTTCTTTGTTTTTTACATGACTTAATTATTCTTGACTCAAGAGCAATCTGAGTGTCTGGGCTGTGGGTTCAGTGGTAGAGTGTTTGCCTAGCATGCAGGCAACTCCAAGTTCAAAATCCAGACATACCAAGCACTTTGAAGGGGAATGTACCCCAAACACTAGGAATGTTCCTAAAAGGAAGAGCGCTACTGCTGACTGACATGCCATGTTTTCTTGTTTCTGTCACTCTATCCATGTCTTACAAACTTAAGTGGATGCTGGAGTTATTCACTTATCACACTTTAAGTGCATGCTCAAGACTGAAGGGCATTTTCTTAATTAGTGATTGATAGGGAGGGCCCAGCCCATGTGGGTGCTGCCATCCCTGGAGTGGTAACACTGGGTTCTCCAAGAAAGCAGGCTGAGCAAGCCATGGAGAGCAAGCCAGTCAGCAGCACCCTCCATGGCCTCTGCGTCAGCCCCTGCCTCCAGGCCGTGCCCTGCGTGAGTTCCTGCCCTCACTGCTTTTGATGATGAGCTGTGATATAGAACTGTGAGTGAAATAAATCTTTTCCTCCCTGAGTTGCTCTTGGTCATGGTGTTTCATCACAAAGTAACTTTAATTAAGACAGGCTGACATATTTGGGACCGGGGATGTACCTCAGTTTTAGAGCCCTAGCATGAGGGAGGCCCTGGGGTTCTCTCTCCCTAGCACTGCTAAAAATAAATAAGCCAAATATTTAAAATTTTTACTCAGTGCTATGTACCAGGCATTTGGATTCTAAGCAACAACACTTAAACATCTTTTCTGTAAAAGAACTGCCTTGTAACCTTCCAACAACAAAGATGTGACTACTAGTTCAATAAGGGAAATTGTATGAGCCTAAGAACCAGACAGTGAGAGATTTTAACAGCTTTAATAAATTTTATAAATTACATACACTATAAATATTATTATTTACATTCCATTCACTTGAAAAAACCAAACTAAAGAAAATCAAAGACATCACTGGATATGGTAGTGCCGTTCTGTAATCTCTGCACTCAGGAGGCTGAGGTGGGAAGACCACAAGATCTAGGCCTGCCTGAGCTACGTGGTGAGATTCTGTTACAAAAACCAATACAAAACTCCACGCAGGCAGACAGGGCCTCACTCACCTCCCCTTCCGGGCAAACTCAATGGACTTAATGGCTGTGGTATTGCTTGTTCCCGTTGTGACTCGGAAGGAAGCAACAAGATCCTGAGAGTCTGTTTTCAGGACCAAGATCTAAAGTTTACAGAACAAAAATTAAAAAGTAAATATTCTGATGACTACTAGTAATTAGACCTGACTTGTTTTTAAATTGTGCAGACACCTAGTAAAAATATATATTTAATCTTATTAACTGATACTATGTTTTACAGAGTCTTAATCATCTACTCTTAACATTATCCACAACAGCCAACAGGTGGAAACCACCCCAGAATCCTCAGACAGATAAATAGGTAAAATGTGGCATATATACACAATGATTAAACTTTGAAGATGAGGGAAATTCTGACACACAGTACAACACAGTTACCTTGAGGACACAATGCTGTATGAGATATAGTAGTTGTAAATAGGAAAATACAGTATTATTCCATTTCCATAAAGTGTTTACAGTGGTCAAATTCAGCAACAGGAAACAGAATGGCGGCTGCCAGGGAATGGGGACAGCCTCTCTGACAGCTGTTCAGTTTGCAAGATAAAGGAGGTCTGCAGAGGATGGTGATGAGTCCCACCATGTTCTGAGTGACCGCTGAGCTTAACATTTAAAATGTTGAAAAGGATAAAATTTGTGTGCATCTTCTTTATTTATTCCTTTTTGTGCTGGGGATCGAACCCAGGACCTCACACTGGAGGCAAGCACTCTACAGCTGTTAATATGTATCTTAACCACAATTTTTAAAAACACTGCTACTGGAAGAAACACCTACAATGTACTACCCCCCAAAAGTCTGCACCTCCAAACATCCCAAGTTTAACAAGAAGGAAAAAGGAGAACGGATAGTCTCAGTGCTGGCCTGAACTATACTGTTTCTCTGTGTGCATGTGCATGCGTGTGATGTTTATACTAGGTTTCAAACATCTAGATACTAAGACATTTTCAACAGCATGTTCTAGTTAATGACTTCGAAATATTATTCTCTTCATTACCACTACCAGTCAAGAACTTCTGTCCTTTCCTGGCTTTTTTCTGGCGCTGGGGATTAACGCCACAGCCTCTTCTTGTGTACAGGGCACTCACTCACAGCTAAGTGATAGCCCAGCCTTCTTTTCTTTCTCTCAGTGTCTTGAGATAAGCCTCGCCGTGTAGCCCAAAGCTAGCCTGGATCTCACTATTTAATTCACTGTCCTCAAACCTGGAGTGACCCTCCTACCTCTGCTTTCCAAGTGCTGGAAGAATTACAAGATAACCTGCCACACTGTCTCCATCCGTATCTAAATCACATAATCTAATTCAAAGTATAGAAATTATATTAATAGCATGAAAGAAAACTTAGCTACATATCAGTTCAGACATTATTCCCGGGATAAAAGAAACCTAAAGTAGAAGTGAGCACGAGCCAAGGCAGATGCCCAGCCTTTTTTTGCTAACCTCAGAGCTTACCTTGCCTTTTGCATTCCCTGTATAAATATACTCCCCTCGCCTATCAAAAGAAGCCACCACGTTCAAATCGGAGTCGTCATCTACCGGCAGAACAACATGTTTGGAATCTGAAAGGGTCAACATGACAGGAGCAGATTTCATGGGACACACGAGAACCTTGTTCCTGTTTAAAAATATGAACACATGTTGGCTACTGCTTTGGTATAAGCAGATGGAGCCCCTGTCCTTTTCCCCAATCCCTGCCCACTCCTTCACTGGCTCTCCCAGCTCCAGCAAATGTGAAATGGTGAAATCATATGACATCTACACTCCTAATTATCAGACTCAAAGAATGACAGCAATCTTGACAAATAAAATGTGATCACTAAAAATATTTAGTAAACCAGTAAGATACTAAATAAAGTAAAAACAAAATACTGATTTTTAATTATGTTAACAGATATATGTGTATGTGAATCATATATGGCCTGGGCTTGAAGCACATATAATGAGCATCATACTTACAGAGAAAGAGACTATGAGAGATCCTCAAGAAATGAAAAGCTGTGTCTGAGCAATGGAATACTGGGCAACTTTTCCTTAAACATGGTCTTAATATTAAATTGTTTCCTCATACTAAAGTATTCTAAAGAGTCAAGGCCAGGGCCCACTCATTACATTATTCCCACCTTTGGTCATTTCCAAAGTGTCAATATTGATCTGTTACAATCTCCTGTACAATATACAATATATTCAGTAGAACCAACCTAGACAGAAAAATTATTTTATATAGGTTTGAAAAGGTGTGTTTGCCTCTTAAAAAGTTGTCAGAGCCCAGAGCTAATCCACTCAGAATGAGATCCCACCCTAGGAAAGGAATATCTTAAACATACTGATCTCGAGGATGATATTGGACTTTTAAGATGGGTGAAGGGAATCGAAACCTCTGGTCGCAATCGCCTGAAAGAACATCCCACTGTGACACTATGTTATCTGTAGAAGCACTCACGAGCTTATGACCATCTCGACTCCAACTAGGGGAAAAAACAGAGGTGAATTTAGCACACGGTTTAAGGTAAAGTATATATACCACTATTATGGATAAAACGTTGACCTAATTGCACAGGTCAACATTTTTAAAAGTATAGCCAGGGTTGGGGATTTAGCTCACTGGTAGAGAGCTTGCCTAGCAAGTGCAAGGCCCTGGGTTCAATCCTCAGCTCCAAAAAAAAAAAAAAAAAAAAAAAAAAAAGTATAGCCTAATTTGTAACAAACCTTCTCATTATATACCCAGGCTGACTTTGAACTCACAATCCTCCTGCCTCTATTTCCCAAGTGCTGGGATTATAGGTATGTGCCACCATGCCTGGCTCTTGTACTATCTTTAAATATATAGCAATGGTACTATTTCAAAATAACACTATGGTCAGCACCCAAAATAACAGACTTGAGCATCTTAGTTAAATCCCCAAATCAGTCAACCTTTAAGACCATGAAACATAAAAAGGGCTTGGGGGGATTTCAGGGATGAAGTCCATCTGAATTTCCTACAGCCTTCCATCATAGCATCTGTTGTCTGGATTTCTAGAGGTCTTATATAATAAAAACCCAGAGCCAGATATTGGGGTAAATGCTGAAAGATCAGAGAGACAAAGGAACAAACCACTGTCACGTCTCACCTCTAGGACTCCTCAGCCTGAAAAGGCTTCAGTTCCTGTCTCCTCACCCTTATATACCTTTCTCCACCCAGCCATCACTTCCTTCCTAGTGCTGGGACTAAAGGCGTGTGCTTCCCAAGCAAAGGCATGAGATCTCCAGTGCTGGGATTAAAGGTGTGTGCCACCACTGCCTGGCCTCAATGTTTAATCTAGTGGCTGGCTCTGTCTTTGATCCTCAAGCAAGCTTTATTTGATACACAATATATCACTACAAGTACCAACAAGAGACAAATATGCTACCTCAAAATAATTAAAGCACCTGCAATCCTAGCACTCAGGAACTGGGGGAAGGGAATCATGAGTTCAAGGACAGCCTGGGCTACAGACCAAAACTGTTTCAAAATCAAAAACAATAAAAATTAAGAAATGAGCTGAGCAGTGGTAAAAGCCTTTAATCCCAGCACTCAGGAGGCAGAAGCATGCAGATGTCTGTGAGTTCGAGGCCAGCCTGCGATATAGAGTGAGTTCCAGGATAGGCACCAAAACTACACAGAGAAACCCTGTCTCAATAACCAACCCCCCCCCAAAAAAAAGAAAGAAAAAAAATTAAGAAATGAATAGTCACTTCTTAAATGCAGGTATATAGACATTCTGTTACACAAAGATTGAAAGGTAGACTGACTAGAGACAGCAGAGCATAGAGGATGACTCAAGACTGAACTCTCTGGATCTTCTTTCTGCCTCAGATATGCATGCTGGCTGAGCGAAGAAGTCAACAACTGGGTAAAGCCAACAGTTACGCACAATCCTCCTCTTCTTTCCCCACCCAAGACAAGCCCCAGAGAAAAACCTGCACCCCTCTGTCCTCATCAGTAAGGTCTGGACAGACAGACTTCTACCCTGACCTCACTCTATTAAGTTATTTGTGCCTCATTAGGGGTGCTGTCAGAGAGCTGAGTGGAAACTGCTTCATTATCGAGATCTGCCCACCACAGTGCCTGTGGAGGCCAAACAGGGCGTTTTGTCCTTCCCAAACAAGATGATGTCAGCAGAGACCCATGGAGTCTCTACTTTCAACCCTACCAGCAGCCTCTGCAAAGGTGTAAAGAAAAAACATAAAGGAACTTGCGAACTGAAAATATAATAACAAAGTAAAAATTCAGTATAGGAATCCAGCAGTCAATGGAGCAGAGGAAAGATAAGAACCAGTAAGCTGGAAGAGTAAAAGCTACTAAACATGGATAACAGATTTAAAAATTTAAAGTGGGTGGGAGGAATACAGCCTCAGGGATCAGACAGACAACAACAAATAATTTAATAGCCATTGACTAGCCATGTCATCAGAGTCCTACAAAGAACAAAGTGTGGCTTTAAAGTATTTGAAGAAACAACAGCTAAATCTCTCCAAATATACCAAAAAACAAAAAAAAAAAAAAAACCCAAAACCAAAAAAAAAAAAAAAAAAAAAAAAATCCTTCCCGACTAAAACAAGTGACCGAAATCAAACAATATACGTCAAAGGAACTATCCAGGAGCTGGGGATGAGCTTAGCTGGTGGAGATCTTGCTTGGCATTCCTAGTACTGTGCAAACCAGGCACAGGGACACACACTGTAATCTCAGCATTTGGGAGAGAAGAGGAGGATTGGAAGTTCAAGGTCATCCATGACTATTTTAAGGCCAGCCTAAGCACACAAGGCCATAACAGCAGGCATGAGAACCTTCTTTTGAGTTGTTGGTTAGGGCTGCCCAAAAGACTCCCATCAAGGGACTTTCTCCCTGCAACAGATGGAGACCATTACAGAAAGCCACAACCAATCAAATGCAGCGTAGTGGAGCCCAGTCCTGACTGATCCATCTACAACACATCTCCTGTACATAAGGTTTGAGGGAGCATTGTGGAAGATGGGGTAGGAAGAGTTTAAGAACCAGAGGAACAGGAAGTATGCTGTGAGACTGTGTCTCCTCGGAATGTCAGAAGCCACACCCATAAAGTTTCACCAATATAACTACAACATGGATGGGTAAAAGCTCTCAGGCCTCAACCATAGACAGTGAACTACAGGCAACCAAGGAAGGCTAAGAACAAAAATCTTCCCCAGGAAAGAGCACAACAAATGGTTATCAAATACCAAATGGTCAGCCCAGAAAACATACATTCAAATAACATTACATGGATTGGATTGAGCAGGTTGTATTTATATATTTAGGAATATATACATATATGTGTGCGCGCGCACACACACACACACACACACACACACACACACACACACACACACACACGCGCACACGCGCACACATACCCCAACCCAAAAATTAAAGAAAAAGAGGCCATGAATTTTAAAGAGAGCAAGGGATGGTCTGAAGGGAGGAATAGGAAGGAGTAAATGATGTAACTATAACATCAAAAAAATTTAATAAGATTAAAAATAAAAAATTCCAAAATACAAACATGTTGAATGCAGAAACATCCTCAATCTTAAATCTTAAAATTGGTAACAGGAAAATGGCACCTCATCTATAGAAAAATAGGAACATAAAGATAACAGTTTCTCATAAAAACTACAGAGGTCAGGAGTCAGGCATGGTGGCACACCCCTTTAATCCCAGCACTTCTAAGGCAGAGACAGGAGGATCTCTCTGAGTGGAAAACCATTCTGGTCTACATAGAGAAGGAAAGCCTGGGCTATGGAGAGAGACCCTGTCTCACAAATAACAAGAGGATAAACCAAGTTCTCTAAATGGAAAGAAAAAGAGAAAATAGAATCTTAGGACACTATAGGTTTGTCTTGTGCCAGTTACAATGTATGCAGAGGAAATGTATAAGATAATTACATTTTACATGGGGGGGGGGCAGCAAGGGAAAGAAGGCCAGGGCTCTATACTTTATCTGAATTGCTGCCAAGTTAGCCCTGGGATATTTTAGACTGTGGTTAATCAGTTGTGTAACATTGTATCTAGTAACCACTAGAAGGTACACAAAGAACACTGTAAGTCAATCAATACAAAACCCTAAATTTGTTCAAGTAACCCACAGAAGGTCATCAGAGAAAGGAAATATAGAAGGAGCACAGAGGGAAAACAAAAACTGTGGAATGAAAAATGCTTGTTACTGGAGAATTTAGCAGCCAACACAAGAGGAGACGCTCACAATCAGACCTCTGCTCACACCTAGGCATGACTTAACTTTCTAGCTGTGTGGTCTTAGGGAAGTGTACGGTTTTTCTGGGCTTCAGTTCCTCATCTATGATAAGAAGGATAAAGTCTTTACTTACAGAGGACTACTGAGACAATTAGAGTTAATATATATATTGTTTGTAATCCAATGCCTGGCATGTAAGGAGTGTTCAGAAAATATTCAGTCATTTGTATGAGAGATGAGGTAAATGTATTCCTAGACTCCGGAGACAAATAATGGCAGAAATAAGCTAAGGATTTAACTATGAGGGACTAAGGTCAGGTCTACAATAACTGCAATTAACCCTGGGCCTCCATACACATATGTATACGGGTGCACGCACGCACGCGTACACGTACATGTACACACACACACACACACACACACACACACACACACACACACACATACACACACACACACACGAGGCCATACACATGCAAACATACCTATATACAAGCACATTTTAAAAAAAGGAAAAAAAATCATGGACCTGAGGTATTTATATAACTCAGTAGTAAAGTACCCAGAATGTATAAGTTCCTGGGCTCAATCTCCAATACCACAAAAAAATAAAGTAAATAAAATAAAAATTCCTTACCACAAAGAACAGACTGGATGGATGTGTGCACTAATGATTTTAGCAATGCCTCTTGTCAAGAAGTCCCAAATAACAATTCGGCCATCGTTACAGCCAACTGCAAGCAGTGTGCCCCACCTGTTAAAGGTGCACGTCAGGGCCATGCTAATGCAATCCAAAGTTCCATCAGCTTCCTAGAAGACAAATGCAAACGTGTACAAAAGGGCTCTCCGTCATGAATGACAATGCACACAAAAGTATCTCTGCAAGTGTTCTTACACCTTTTGAATTGGTTAAAATGAACAAATAATTATAAGCACTAACCAAAACCTTTTGGAAACAGTGATGATCAATCTCTTACACAAACTTTCGGGAGGTCAACGGACAAAGTGTTATGGAGGTAACTACAAGAGTTCTTTGATTACAGAAAAATATAAAAGCTATGAAGCAGCCTGTGTGACCGACATTAAGGAAATTACATTATTTTCCATCAATGTCAAGCTTTAATAAATACCCACCATGAAGCACAGGAAATGTACAAATGCACAATTACACATGGTCATCATTATTATGATGTAAATACATTCATCAAAACTTGCAAAGCATACACAAAAAAGTTCCTGTATCAATGCTGGAAGTATTTATTTAAAAGTCCTTCCATTAAAGTTGTGAATATTATTTTTTCCTTTTAAAGAAAAATGAACACTGCCAGGCGGTGGTGGCACACACCTTTAACACCAGTACTTGGGAGGCAGAGGTTGGTGGATCACTGAGTTCAATGACAGCCTGGCCTACAGAGTAAGTTCCAGGACAGTCAGGGCTACACAGTGAAACCTTGTCTCAAACAAACAAACAAACAAAAACGAATCTTAAGATTTAAAAAATTACTGTGAGATTTCCAGCCCAAACTGCATGTTACCTGTTGTTCCAAGTTAAACAGTTCATTTTACCACAGCAGTATATGGATGTGTATGTCTCACATTTGGTTATTTGTCATTAAACAAATACAAGGCAGTTACCATTTTCCACATATTACAGCAAAACTAAACTCACCTCTGGATAGTTCTGCCCAAAGGACTCTGCAACAAGGCAAAGAAAGAAAGTGGATGAAACATAGGCACACTCAAGGGCCCACACGGCCCACGAACAGTACACAGCTCATTGGCCTTTCCAGGCACCCATGCGCTCACACTACTCAGCACCACAGGGGATGGCATATGCTTTTTAAACTCCTGTCACCGTCTCATGAGCATACAGGAAGATATTCCAAGGCTGTGAAATCTTAACAAAGTGAGTGCAGAAGCAGATGTGAATCCAACCACCTTCTATAGAGGCAAACACTAAAGAGACTTGTCGAAATGCATTGGCCTTTCCTCTCACTCATGTTTGTTTGTTTTCCAAAGCCCCAGGAAGTGGAAAGCTAGGGATCCTAACCGTGAGCTGTAACACTCAGGACAGATGAACAAACAGTCCAAAGTGTCACCTGGTGCAATTTGGAGGTGTACCAAGGGGCAGACAGACAGACTACAGGTAGCGTCTGAAGAGCTAAAGGCAGGAGCTGAGTCCGTGAAGAACACAAGCCCTGGAGGCTAGAGTCAAGAGAGCCAGCACAGGCACAGCCCAGGGTCCTAAGACAGAGCCAGGAGCTGCTGTGTGCTAGTGCGCTGAGCCCAGAGCCATAAGCTCCCGCTTCAGCACCTGAGCAACAAGCCTCTGGCTCTGAAATCTGGAGCCATAAACCTTAAGCTCTCCAGCATTAGAATATAAAACTGTGAGACTGGAACAGTCGTGAGCCACCAGAATGTAGCAGGGTCACCAACTGTCCTCACTGCCTATCTAGGATTTCTGTCTTACAAAACCAAAGGACCCCCAGCCAGTTGCTTGTAACGCATTCAATTATGAAAGAAGGGAATGAAAGCAAATGCTGAAATGTATCAAGGAAAGTGTTCTTGAAAACTGTGTTTAAAGTTACTAAAGCAGAACATGTGTCACCTAGAAAAGCGTTAAAGGGCTTGCTGCGCGGCACTGAACACCGGAGTTTGTATCCATAGCACCCACCTGAAATGGGGAGTGGGGAGCCAGGGGCCAGCAAGATGGCTCATGGAGGAATAAAAGCACTTGGCAAGCAAGCCCAGTGACCAAGTTCAACCACTGGGACCCACAGGAGAAGGAAAAAGATGACCTGCTCCTTTCATTGGGAAAGCCAGTGTTTCTTTCCCAATCAATAGACTATATTCACATGCTTGAGAAGTAAACAAAAGTGCAAACTCATTCACACATTAAAAACAAAAATCAGGGTCAGTGGGGCTGGAGAAACGGCTCAGAGATTAACAGCACTGACTGTTCTCCCTGAGTTCAATGCCCAGGACTCATAAGATAAGAGGAGAATCAGCCCCCACAAGCTGTTCTTGACCAACACACACACACACACACACACACACACACACACACACACACACACATTTTTTTTTTTAATGTAAAGTTTTAAAAATCATTTGGCTAGAGGTAGAATTTCAGAGCCTCAAAACCCATGTAAAGTGTAAAGGTGAGTTTACAGAGGAAGAGCATAGGCAGATGCCCTGGAGCTCACTGGTCAGACACACTAACCAATCAGAGACCTCTGGGCTCAGTGGCAGACCCCCATCCAAAAGCAGGAAGAGGAAGAAACCCAACATCAGTCTCTGGCCTGTACACATACAAGCAAACATGTGCACCTGTACTAAATGCACACACCCAAACAGATGCCCTTACCATATACACACAAAATGTTTAATCAAAAAACAAAAATTTAAAAATCATCAAGAAAGGCACTCAGGAGACTGAGGCAGGGGTGAGTCGGAAGGAAGCTATATGTGGGGTTCCAACCAGTGTGGACTACTGCAAGTCCCACATCCTACCTTAGTTAGCCCTCTCAACTCACTACTCAACAGGCACTTCCACACTCGGATGTTACAGGTGAAGGGTAAGTGCCACAGTTAAAACCCGGCAAGATCCTGACTGACCCAGAAACAACGCTTGTGCCTACAACCTAACTCCTAGAATCTTGCCTGAATTTGCCCACTGGTTTACTACTCTGTGATTTACAAAACACACCTGCCTTTTCCTGAAAGTCAAAATGTACCTCATCTCCTTTTCAGCATAGCTAGTGTTCCATTTCCTCAAATGTGATTTCCTCAACTCCTCAAGAATAATCAACAGTGATGTCATTCGCAAGCTCTTTTTCAGGCAAAAGTGCAATGTGAGCGAAGAGATCTACCTAGAATCGTTACCTAGTCAGAACGTTTTTTGGCAACAACCATTATTCATTTTATTCTGTTCCAAAACATCATCCCCACTTGCAACAGAACAAAAAAAAAGAATTGAACCATCCAGTAAACCTTTGCCCTAAAATTCATAGTGGACACTCATGAGGTATTTATCAGAGTTCTTAAAGATTAACTGTTGTTCCTACCAGCCCTCAAGATGTCTTTGTTCTCCATGTTCATAAAACACTGAAACCTGTTTGTCCCTTATTCTTTCAATCTCAGCTTCGGTTACACCAGCTTCCCTACCTCTGTTTTTTTGTTTTTTGTTTTTTTTTTTTAACTTTATGAGCATTGGTGTCTGGCCTGCATGGATGTTTGTGTAAGAGTGTCAGATCCCCTGGAGCTAGTTATATAGACAGTTGTGAGCTGCCATGTGGTTGCTGGGAATTGAACTCAGGTCCTCTGGAAGAGCAGCAGCCAGTGGTCTTAACCACTGAGCCATCTCTCCAGCCCCACTACCTCTGTTCTTAAGAGCCTGCGCTACCCTCACACACACACTTTTGCCTACGGATTCTCTCTGAACTTGCTCTTTTACAATCTGAATTCAGTTAGCTTGAGTGCAGGCTCACCAGCTTCTTTGGGCACCTCCTCAGATCTTCCTCCCGCTGTAGGATCCTTGCTTCAAGTGGCTTCTCGGCCTTCCCCTCAATCCCATCATATGGGATAATGGCTGCATCTCTCTCAAGACGTGGCTGTCATTAACTTTTCTCAATGGTCCTATTTGTTTTTTACCTGCCAACAAATTCCTCCCTTTCAGAATAGTTTGAGACCATAGTAGCAGCCCATTCTGCTGCCTTTAAAAGGTGACAGCTCTGTCAGTGTCTCCTTCAGAGAAATCCAATTGATAGGTGTCTAGGCAATGGATACTACCCTACCTACCTTCTTTAGTCTAACATGACCATTCCTGCTACGTTGTCTTGGGCCTGGTCTTGCCTCCCTTGATCAATCTTTCAAATAACTTGCAGGTCTAACTTCTTCTACCTACAACTATCTAACAGCACTCACTCACTTAAAATTCTTCTTTGACAAACAAAATGAACAAAACCCTTGTTTTTAATGTATATGAGCACTCTATCTGCATGTAAGCCTTTATGCCACAAGAGGGCATTAGACCACACTATAGATGGTTATGAGCCACCATGTAGTTGCTGGGAATTGAACTCAGGACCTCTGGAAGAACAGCCAGTGCTCTCAACCGCTGAGCCACCTCTCCAGCCCATGAACAAAACTCTTGAAGTATAATTAAAAAGCAATCTCAGCTTGGCCCTAGCCAGTCCTTTTCATTTTGTCTTTTGTCTGTACATGATCAGCACCTGTGCCAGAAATTAAACTACGCACACTTATTCATGCCTAGGAATGTTTGTTACAGTTTCCTCCACTGGAAGGTAACCCCACAGAGAGCTCCTGCTCCAATTTTTTGTTGGTTGGTTGGTTTGGCATCTCCAACTCAGTATTTTCAGTTGAGAAATACCTCTGTAAAATTTCCCCAAATTTTACATCAATTCCACCAACAGTATAGAACTAGCTGCTTTAATATGGATTCCCCACATTGTATAAGATACTATAACTCTGTATTTTACAGAGTTACTTATTTCTCTTCTCCTGGTTGTGTTTTTATCCAGGACAAAAGCAGTATCTTATTCTGTTTTCAGCTGGTATAATTTAGCCCACCCCAAAAAATGAATAAATCATCATAGCCCATTAAAACAAGTTTTTAATAAATTAGTGAAGGGAATATCAGAGGATAATGAATAAAAGGATTAAGTATAATTTCAAAACATTCTAGGGCCTGAGAGATGTGGCTCAGTGACTAAAAGCACTTGCTGCAAAGTGTAAGACCTGGCGCTCAGATCCTGGCACACAGTAAGTCTAGCACAGTCCTGCACATGCTTGTAACTCCAGCACTGAGGTGGGCAGAGACAGGAGAGGGTTTGCTGGTTACCAGTGCAGCAGAAAAACATGAGCTCCAGGTCGATAGAAAAGCCTGTGCCTCAAAGGAAAAGGGCAGAGAATGACAAAGGAAGTTTCACATCTCCTCTGTACAAATGATTCCTCTGGCCCGAGTGCACAAACTTACCCACAAACATATGCACTTACACAAATATAGGCATACATCACACAGACACACCCATGACAAAAATATTCTAATGACACATGTACATACATAAGTGTTGTGATAGTTTATTTCTTGGACCAGGGAAATGGCTAAGGACACCTGCTGCCAAGTCTAAGGACTTGAGTTAGAGCTCCAGAACCTCCCACAGGGTGAAAGGAGAGAAATGACTACCCACAGTTGTCCTCTGATCTGCATCTGAGTTACTGCATGCACCCCCGCCCCTGACACACACACACAAACCTTCACACACTAAATAGATTTTAAAATTAGTTTTTAAAAACAAAATATTTCTTAATATGAGTTATAGGAAAAAATGAGTTTGGAAAAACTACCATGGACTGGTGATGTAGCATGTGCCTGCGTGCACATACCCTGAGGTGGAAGGGAGGCTGTCTTAGTAATTATGCATCTCCAGTGTAGGCACAGCAACATCTCAAAAAGCGGTCAGATGTCACAGAAGCAGAATTTGTCTCCTGTCTAGGAAGCACCTGAGTGGCCACATTCCCCAACCTATTATCTCTCCTTTATCGTCCCAGATGTCCTTACTGTGTTCCCATGCCCAGAGCACTTCTGTCCCTTTTCCTGCTTGCATACAGCCACTAACTTTCTCACTTCCAAACTCAGCCACTTCTACAGAGACTTTCAGCTTTTGGAGAGCCAGACCGCTTTTTACTTGTTCGATATGCTAAATATTCCTAAGTTTCCCCCTTATGAGCCTTCTGTATCATTCAAAAGAACTTTCCCCGTAACTCTGTTAACACTTTCAAAGGACTATTGTAACATCTTTCCTCTTATAAATAAGGATCATCTCTTGGTCTCTACTTCTCCCACACCTTCCTAAAAATCACTGATTCTATCTTCAGCTTAGACTGTAAAGAGGTACAAGTTGCCCAGGGGTGAAATGGAACAGCCTTTTCTCAGTTTTCGGCCCCAACTGCTCTGCAATTAGTGTCTATAGGAAGGAATTACTAACCTGGATCCTCTTACAGCTGATGCACACAGGGGAATATATGGAAGGAACCTGGAAATGTGCCTCGTCCATGGAAGCACTGCATACATGATTTATAATCATTTGCTCATCCCTTTCCTCCAAATATAAGTAAGTGACCAAAGGTCTTGCCCCTTGCAATTTTCTTTTCTGTCCCTCTCGTCTTTTCCCTTCCACTTCTTCACAGGGTTTCAATAAGCCAAAGGGAATGGTGATCAGAAGTCAACACTTGGCTCCCAAGCTCTCAGTCTACATTCAACATATCCAAGCTCCCTTTCATCTTATCAATAGCATCGCTATTTTTAGTTCATCTTCTCAAAACCACTACACTCAAATTCTGCCAACCTGCCTCCTCAGTGTTTTTTTTCTTTCCATGTCCTACCTCACACACATTCCTTACCACTCATCCATTGTGGCCCTCCAACTTGGTTTTCTATTTTTTCCGACTATACATTACTGTCAGATAAACTTTACAGATCAGTGCTCCAACTGAGTTGTCAATGGATCTGCCCTACCTTCCTTATAAAGCCAACTGTCCAACCTGGTGTCCATAAATAAATAGCATCAATCTAAACTCTTGGCCATCTCTTCATCACAATATACACATTTTGCCCAAGCAGAAAAATTCTCTCACAGGGGATGCTGGAGAAATGATTCAGAGGTTAAGAGCACTGGCTGCTCTTCCAAAGATCCCAGGTTTGATTCCCAGCACCCACACGGCAGCTCACAACTATCTCTAATTCCAGTTGCAGGGGCTCTGGCTCTTTCTTCTGGCCTCTGTGGGCACCAGGCACCCCACTGGTGCACAGACATACACATAGACAAAACACCCAGACCCATTAAAAAAAAAAAACAAACAACAACAACAAAAACCAACTAATGTCTTTTTTCAGACACATCTTCCACATATTTTCATACTTAGTCTGTATTATACCCACATGCATGTATGCACGCTCCAAAAAGCTACTTGAAGACAAAGAACACTTTTAAAATAATCTTTGTAACCCTCTGTCCCTTCTCATAAAACAAACAAACAAACAAAAAAACAACACATTAAAGGCAGCCAACACATGTAGAAGCTCTTGAAAAACAGATGTCACCAGGCTGCCATGCTAAAACTACATCATAGAAGACCACCAGAAAATACCAATGTGGATAAGGGGATGGGAATCAATGATTTAAAGACATAGTGAGAATAAAACAACTGCTTGTGTAGTTCACACTTCGGTGATCTACACCTCCTTACGGTTGAGGACCTTAAACTGGAAGTCAAAATAACCAGATTCCAAGTACCAACTACATCACTTAGTGCCCAGTCACAACACTCTTATCCTTTTTCTGAAATCTGGTTAAATAACACATTTCTAGAAAGAGTCATTCTATCTAGATATCCGATCTCCTGGCAAGTCTTCACAATTTTACCCTAGGTCACTTTGCGTTAGAGTGCATCTCCAAAACTCTGGTCCTGCCTGCTCTGTTATTTCAGCACCTGAGATCCTCGAAATCACAGCTCAGTCCAAAAGTGCCCCCTATGACTCCAAAACTGATCTGAAAGTGGACTCAGAAAGGTAATGCATTCTTCTCGGACAGAAGCTGGTCTTTCTCCTGTTGCTGCAACTCCATATCATGAGCATTCAAGGAATTATCTCTAAGGAGAGCGTCCCTAAGGTTGCAGCCTGCGTTCTCTCCCGCCCGGGTTCCCTCCTTTCCAGTACCAAAGGGTTAGCTAATACGCAGCCACAGCCCTCCTCACCCAGCAACTCGAGGTTCATCCCTGCGGACGCTGGCCGCCTGGTCTCCGCACCGGCAACAGTTCCTTCTCCCCCACCCGCTCAGAAGACCCGCGTCTAAGTGGGGGGCGCCGCGAAGAGCCTGGCGCAAGCTCCGGAGACTTTCGGATTTAGAAGGCCCCGCGGCTTCCGCTTTCCTCCCCCGCCTTCCTTGTTCGTTTTACGTAGCTGTCCACATTTATCCCTAATTTTAAAAAAATATTAAACACTTTTGGAATCAACCACTTATAGTATTTTTGAGATATAAAAATGATATCATCGGTCAGAACTCCAAAAAGTGCACGAATGTAAGGCTTTTCTCCCCGGGACCATGTAAGCGAGCAAGAAATTTCAGGCATATCGCTAACCCGCTAATACTTACTGTGCTGTGTGTTCCTCGGGTTGTTCGGGCGGCTGCCTGTGACTCCGCAAGAAAGGTTCCGGGTGATTCTTTCTAAGGCAGGAAAGAGGGAAAGGTTGGCCCCTAGTGTCGGAGTATTGGAGCTCTTAGACGTTTACAGAGCGTGCGCTGGCTTGGCTCACCCTATGTGTACTATAGTTGCTATGTGTATGACTTAATTTCGTGAAGATTATTTCACGTCTCTAAAAATATGTTATACGCCACAGAAAAGGGTACGATAGCATTTGTTACGCCCTTTCCTACGGTTTTACTGTGTACACAACGCCGATTAGGACACAGGAAAAGAATTGTCAAGAGAGATGGACTGAGTTCCCCAGTGGTCAGACTTAAGGAAGTACACAGAGCAATCAGAGAAGACCAGCGGATGGTAAATAATGGGCGTGGGGTAGGGAGTGTTTATCCGACTGTAGATGTGGTGGGCATTTACAAAGAGGAAAGAATGGGAAAGGGCTACTTCACTAAAAAGGAGGCAAGCTAGATTCTCCTATGTAGATACAATGGAGTAATCTAGAGGTCCTCCTAACTGACTCCACCCCTTACAGGCATTTAATCCTCTGTGCCTCCGTTTCCTTAGGAGTAAAAAGGGAGTGGTGATAATACTGTTGCAGATTATGAGGATGGAATGAGTTAGCTTACAAGCACCTACAATAGCAGGTGACAGCAAATATTAGCCGTTATTCACCAATTTCGTTGTCCAAAATATGTCACTTTCTTGTAGCCATTTAACCCAATAGCAGTAATTGAAACTCAGACAATTTTCACTCCTTTGCATATCCAATTTTCCCAAAATGCTACCCAAATACTATACCACCAGGACTAGTCTATAGAAGTCTTTCTTCACTCCTCGAAATGACTTATTATCAAGTCTCTTCAGCTATACCCACTGGATAAGTGAAGAAAATCATTGTTTCACTTGTTTAGTGACGAACTTTTCACATGTATACATCCTCATTTTTCTTTTCTGTGAGGCAGTCATTTTTGTGTCCCTTGTCATGTGTGTGTGTGTGTGTGTGTGTGTGTGTGTGTGTGTGTGTGTATGGTTTTTTTGAGACAAGGTTTCTTTGCGCCTTTCCTGGATCTTGCTCTGTAGACCAGGTTGGCCTCGAACTCACAGAGATCCGCCTGCCTCTGCCTAACGAGTGCTGGGATTAAAGGCATGTATCACCAACGCCCGGCCCATTTTTTTTTTTTTTTAAAGAGCGTGCATTTTGTAAAAATTTCAAAGAAGGGATAATATGATCAAATTGATGTTTAAGAAATAAGACGCCTACCCAGCCTTGTAGCACATATGTGTGTGATCTCAGCACTCAGGAGCCTGGGCTATATAGTGATCCTGGTGTGAGAGGGAAGAAGGAAATAAAATTTAAAGGGGTTGTTGTTGTTGTTTGTGTGGTTTGGGGTTTTGGGTGAGGTTTTTTTGTTTGTTTGTTTGTTTTGTTTTTTATCTTACTGGTGCTGGTGATTGAACCTAGAGCCTTACCCACAGGCCATACCCATAAGCTATAGCCTAGCCCTAAAAATAAAACTCTTAAGAACACTGGTCAAGGGCTGGAGAGATGGCTCAGTGGTTAAGAGCATTGGCTGCTCTTCCAGAGGTCCTGAGTTCAATTCCCAGCATCCACATGGTGGCTCACAACCATCTGTTATTGGATCTGATTCCCTCTTCCGGTGTGCATGAAGACAGGTCACTCATATACATAAAATAAATAAATATTTTTAAAAAAGAACACTGGTCAATAGGAATCCCTTGAGGGCTGAAAACTCACCACAAGTATACTGCAGTGATCCCGTGGAAGGATGAGGATGATCCAAATCAAATCTATAGTAGAGGAGGAAGACAAGCAAGGAGTTTGAGAGATATTGGGAGACTGGATTGGAAACAGCAGAATAGGAAAGGGTTTTTTTATGTAGAAGATAATGGAGGTAATATGTCTGACATGCGTCATGTCTCTACTTTGGGAGCTCCATTTGCTAGTGCATAGGACACAGAAAAAGAAACAGCTTGGACAAGGTAGATGTGAAAGGACCAAGCAGATGCCATAACAGGCTCATCAGTCTTCTCTCAGAGATCAGGCCTCAATTTCAGTTTGAAATTTTCAATTTCAGAGACTTGAGCACACAGTTTCTGGGAGGGCTATGACATAGTCCTTTCTGCACACACTCTGACTGCTCAAGGTTCAGCCAGTTGTTTACTGTCTGGGACCCCTCACCAACTTAGAGCTACCTGCATGGCTCAATGGAACGTGTGAGGCCAGCCAGCCTCCATGACAGCTCAAGGACAGACCCTGGGCCACTGAGGCAGCCCGCACAGTCAGTATGTGCTAGGCCAGCCAGCCCCCATGGCAGCTCAAGGACAGAGCCTGGTACTTGTCCAGGCCTGCCCAAAAATGAACACTGTAACCCCCAACCAGTAAATTCAAAGGTTACACACCCTCACCCAATCATATGATGCCAAGGCTGTACCACCCTGCTTGTGGTTTTTCCCTTTAAAAACCCCTCACCTTGAGAGCACAGGGCCGTCCTGAGACCATAAAGTATGGAAGAAGTCCAGGCTAAAGATGTGCTGCTGTATTTTTGTCAATTTTAAAATATGCATACTTTTTAAAATCTCTAAATTAGGGATATAGCATACGTGTGATTATCTTTCATAATGAATTTTTTGTTTCATAGTATGCTATACATTATAATTCATTGTATTCTACTTTGATGGAAAACTGTAATTGGTGGGCTTTGCTTTATGAAGGTTATTTAAGGCTTTTTTTTTTTTTTTTTTTTAGCTGAGGACTGAACCCAGGGCCTGGTGCTTGCTAGGCAAGCACTCTACCACTGAGCTAAATCCCAACCCCTAGTTAAAGTGTATTAATACTATTTATTAACTGCAAGAACAGGGTATCTGGGCTGGGCAGTGGTGGCACACACCTTTAATCCCAGCACTGGGGAGGCAGAGCCAAGTGGATCTCTGTGAGATCCAGGACAGGCACCAAACTACATGGAAAAACCCTGCCTCAAAAACAAAAACAAAACAAAACAAAAAAGAACAGGAGATCTGAATTTGGTGCTGAAGGGGCCTGGAGCAATTTACACCTGTCATTCTGAGGCTGTGAAAGAAGAACTTGGTTCTTAGCCAGGCCGAACTTCCCTCTCATTAAGGTATTTTTTTGTCTTTCATGCATTAGGCCAGCTAGTATTTACCTCTCTTCCAGATAAAAATCAGAAATTCTGGGCTGGGTTATAGTTTGGTGGTAGAGCACTTGCCTTAGCTCATGTGAAGCTTTGGGTTTGATCCTGAAACGCCATGGGAGAAGACAGGGTTGGGAGATCTCTGCCTGAAACACTTCTGCTTCACAGTCAACCAAGAAATCCTCTGGGCAGCTGGCTTAGATAACATGAGTGCATTTGAAAGCTCCTATGTGACTCCAGCATACCGACCTACAGCAGAGGGCTGGGGGTGGCATCCACAATACTGGCTGAGACAGGGATTAAAGCCATTCTCAGAAAAAGTATGCAGTTGCAGCCCGTGTTTATTGTCAGTGGAATTACAGACTCAGCATAGTTAAAGAGAAGAGACAAGGACAGTTATAACACAGTTCTGAATTCTCTGGAGAGCAGAAAATTGAGAGGGGAAGCAAAGTATATTGGTATAGATGCCATTCACTTGAATACACATGGACACACACACACACACACACACACACACACACACACACACACACACTTAGAGAGAGACAGAGAGACAGAGAGACAGAGAAAGTTATTCCTTGCAGCAGTATCTCTAATTGCTATATAATTGAAACAGTTAAAATTTTTGAAAAGCAGGGAGCTTGAACTTTTCATTCTTATTCATTCTGCAGAAGATATGTTGAGACTATCTCAAAAATCTATCATCTGCTCTAGCTCTTTATGTTTATCTGTAGATAAAAGCAAATTTCTTTGCCGGAAATCCCCAGGAGTTTGTTGTGATCACAGATTATGCATGAAGTGACCAGCAGTAATTCGGTTTATCAACCATTGCTGTCTTCAGTACTATGTATGCTTTACAACGCCAATTAATTGTTGAAAACATGTTTTATGATTCTTAATAAATAATATGTTATAGACGGGTGATAAAACTATTTACCAGTAAGAAAGCCTCATCTCTCACATTAAGTTTTCTGTTAAGTAAATCTGTCGTGCCAAAGAATGAAAATAAAGTGACTGTGAACACTTGCCTTCCACTAGACGTAGCCACTCACACCTGAACCTCAGCACTCAGGAGGCCAATGAAGGATGGGTTTGAGTTAAAAGCTAGCCTCGGCTACATAGTGAGTGTGCAGCCAGCCTGGGCTACAATTTGGGGATGAGAATGCATCCCAGCCATAGAACCCTTGCCTATCAAGTATGTGTGAAGCCCTAGGTTCAACTCTCAGCAGTACAAAGACAAAAAGAAACCCTTTGTACAACTTTGTGACAAGCAGCTCTAGGAACATAGAGGAACATTCAGATGTTTTTCTGTTGGTATTATTACTTGCAAGGCTAATTTATCCAGAAAGTAAAAGAACTCATAGTAATGGCAAATGTTGAAGCTTTAAAGACAGCCCAAGGGCAAGCATGGTGCAAGTTTCAGTCCCAGCATTTGGGTGACTGAAGCAGGGGACCTAAAGTTCAGGGCCAACCTGGGCCATGCTATATAGCAAGACACTTTCTCAAAAACTAAACTTAGCCGGGCAGTGGTGGCGCATGCCTTTAATCCCAGCACTCAGGAGGCAGAGCCAGGCGGATCTCTGTGAGTTAAAGGCCAGCCTGGTCTACAGAGAGAGATCCAGGAAAGGTGCAAAGCTACAGAGAGAAACCCTGTCTCGAAAAACCAAAACCAACCAACCAAACAAACAAAACAAAACAAAACTAAACTTAAAAAGGAATGGGGGAGAGAAAGGAGAGGAGATGATGGGAGAAGGAGAGGAGAGACGTATCAGAAAGGGCAAGGAGACAGAAGGGAGGAAAGATGCAAGACTTTCATGTGCTCGATTTCCACGTCTACCTTTCCCAAGCATCAACCCATTCTTAGCAGCTGCTCGATCTTTGGGACTTACATCACTTGAACCACTCGTAACTGCTCTGCTTTCTTGCTTGGGACCAACTATACAATTACAGTCAGAATCCCAGGTAGCAATGAGTCAGCGTTAAGTTTATCCTCTATTACTGGATCAATTTTTCTCTCTTGAATATCTTTCCCTTAATATAATTTCAAGTACAAAAAAAAAAAAAAAAAAAAACCGCCTAAGTCTCCTGGGGTCCTTTCTCCAGACTGATGGAATGAGGCTTCCCTTCTGTCCTGATGCCCATCTCTCCCTTCTGACTGTCAAGAGGAAACACATCTTCGGGTCTCACCTGCCCTCAGCTGTTGACCTCATCTGTCTACTGGTCAGTACTCATTGGATACCAACCTTGTGGGTATGTGAACCTCAGACCTTGGCAGGATCTGGGAGCCATTTAGTAGACTGTTCTCTTTGCTCATACTTCTGTGGACAGAGTGTAGTTTTTATTCTAGCAGAGAGCTAAGTCCCATCATAGCTACCAAGATGCCATCTCTGGTTACCTCACATCCAGCTCTGTGTCTGTGGGGTGGTCTAGGGTAGTCTCCTTTCTGGAATAGGTAGTGAGTTTTTAGAAGCTAATCTTACTTACAGTTTCATCTGTTAGAACTAACTATATTGGAGCCCGGCAGTGGTGGCACACGCCTTTAATTCATAGCACTCAGGAGGCAGAAGTAGGAGGATCTCTGAGTTTGAGGCCAGCCTGGTCTACAGAGTGATAACCAGCTGCACTGGAAATGAGAGTATCTGAAAGTGCAGCCATAGCTGGCATATGCTGGGGGAGAGGGGTTCCATGGGAGTAGGAGCCAGCAAGCCTGCTGACACTGACCTTGTTTTTCTTAGAATCCCTGTCCTTCCTCTTATCTGGTCAGCTTGGCTGACTCAGACCCAGCTGCAAAGCCCTGTTTTTTACCTTCTTCAATGTTTCCTGATTTCAGCACTTTAACTCTAACATTCCTCTTAACATTAACGTTGGTTTCACTGCAATAAAACCCAAGGCCTTGTGCATGGTGGACAAAGTGCTCTGCTGAGTGCTCTAGCCTCGTTTGTAGATTATTTTTTATATTTATTCACTTATTTACTTATTGTGTATGTGTAGGTGTGTGTCCATGGCATACCTGTGGAGGTCAGAGGACAATCTTGGGGTAGGAGTCAATTCTATTTCTAGTATGTGGGTCCTAGGAATTGAACTCAGTTCATCTCTGACTTGGTGGCCTTTATACTCTGAGCCGTCTCCCAGCACCCCTGGTTATAGATTTTAAATTAGAGGAGAATCAAATTCTCACCTTCTGCTATATAGCCCTTTCCTCTGGATTTTCCTCCTAGAGGGAAGAGACACTTAAGACTCAGCAAGCTTCCAGGCATGGTGGTGTACCCCTTTATTCCCAGGTCCCAGGAGAGGCAGGGGAATCTCTGAGCTTGAGGCCAGTCTAGTCTACATAGGATGTTCCAGGTCAGCCAAGGTTGCATAGTAAGGCCTTGGTTTTTTGTTTGTTTGCGTTTTGCTTTTTTTTTTTTTTTAAAGGACCCAGAAGACTAAGGAAATATGTAAGGCTCAGAAAACTCAGACATTTACAAGGCTCCCAAGGTTGTGTAAACCATAAACAATTACTGAGAGGAGAGGAGACTTTTCGGTGGAACTGTCTGCAAGTTGTGTTGGTTCTCTGGTGATGGGGTGTTCCTTTGCCGGCACCTCTGCCTAAGGGGACTTTCTGGGGATGCAGTGGCCTTCAGCTCCCCTGTGCTTCTGTAAGTGTTCCCAGGAAACTCGTCACCTCACCAAGCCCGACTGGAGTCAAGTTGGTTTTTGTTTTCTCGTCGTTGTGGTACCTGGAGCGCAGGCTTGTTCACGTCTCCCTAGGAAAAGACATGCTCGATCACCCTTCCTAAGGTCTGCAGAGCTGTGTCCCCACCAAAGCCTCTGTCAAACCATCCTTCTCCCCTGCCCGGGAGAAGGAACCCCTGCCCTTTGAAAGCACTGCCACCAAGTGCCACTTTTTCCTCCTTGCTGCTGGTGTCTTTCCTCTGCTCTTCGCAGTGTCGACTGTTCAGTGCTGACTCCATCTTCTTTTTCATCCTCTTCCTGTCACCATCCCGGTGACCGCCACAACCTGGCAGTTTGATCCATCACCTTGACTTCCTGGCTTCTTGCCTTCTCTCCCCCAGTGACCTCTTTGATCACACTTTATTGCACTCCAGCTTCTCACGTCCAGGGTCCTAATGCTGTGACTACCAAAATCCAAACAAACCAATACACAAAAACCTGCGCCACCTTTGAGATTCCCAGTTTCAAGTGCCCCATTCTCAAAAATGTGCGTCCTGTTTGTGTGGCTCCCTTTCTCTAGTCTCCTGGTCAAGTTTTCATCCTATCGAGAGCTCTGTGACTTCCGGTCCAACATTGTTGTCTTGCAGTCCTCTCACTTGGATTCAGACTTAAACTCACATTCAGCTCCAGTGTCTATTCATTGTCCCACGCTGGTTGCTTAGCCGATCCATGGTGCAGTTCCTGCTTGGTGAACTCTTTGGGAAGGATTAGGAGGTGTGGTGGTGTTGGAGTAGGTGTGTCACTGGGGATGGGCTTTGAGGTTTCGAAAGCCCGCACCAGGCCCAGCCAGTCTCTCTCTCTCTCTCTCTCTCTCTCTCTCTCTCTCTCTCTCTCTCTCCCTCCCTCCCTCCATCTCTGTCTCTCCATCTGTGTGTGTGTGTGTGTGTGTGTGTGTGTGTGTGTGTGTGTGTCAGAATGTAAAGCTCTCAGCTACTGCTCCAGTACCTGCCTGTCTGCTTCCTTCCTGTGTGATCATGGACCAACCCTCTGAAACTGTGAGCAAGCCCCCAGTTCATGCTTCGTTTTATAAGAGTTACCTTGATCATGGTCTCTCTTCACAACAATAGAAATATAACTAAGATACTGTCTTTTTCTTTGTTTTCTCGTCAGTAAAATGGATTGTAGTCAGGATTAAGTGAATTACTGTATGGAAACATTTATACTAGTACATAATACTCAATGCATGTGCCATTATCTAGATCCTTCATAATTTGAATTTTTTACATTTGGATACATTTACAATGGATAACTGGGATGGTTTTTGATGGTTTTGTCTTGGATATACTACATGATTGTTTGGGTCTATATTTTCCCAAGATGGTGCTATGATTTGAATGTATGTGTTCCTCCAAAATTCTGGTTGGAACTTAACCCCCAAGGTGGCAGTATTAAGAGATGAGTCCTTTAGGATGCTACAGTTTGGATCTTGGGTGCCCCTCAGAGTCCGAGTCTCAGCAGCTTGGTCTCCAGATGAAGCTATTGAGAGGTGGTTGAACATCTAGCCACGGGGCATTATGGGAGGCCTGCTCTTGAAAAGAATGGTGGGGTCCCTTCCTCATCTTCTTCGTTCACTGGCCCTGCAGTCAGTGCTTTGCTTTGTCACATGCTCCAGCAATGACACACTGGCTCCCTTGCCCAAAGGACTGCTCCTTCCCCACATCCTTCCCAGCTTTTTTTGTTTTTGTTTTTCAAGACAGGGTTTCTTTGTGTAGCTTTGTGTCTTTCTTGGAACTCACTTGGTAGACCAGGCTGGCCTCGAACTCATAGAGATCTGCCTGGCTCTGCCTCCAGAGTGCTGGGATTAAAGGCGTGCGCCACCACCGCCCAGCTTTTTTTTTTTTTTATCATTTGTTTTCTTAGTGATAGTCATTCTGACTGATTATGAGAATCTCAGTACAGTTTTCATTTCATTGAACACTTATGTAGATATTTATTGGCTATGCCCATCTCTACCTTTGAGAGCTGTCTATTCAATTCATTGGCCCATTTATTGACTGTGTGGTTTGGGGGTTTAATTTGTGGAGTTCTTTATACATTCTAGGTAGTAGTCCTGCTAGATGTGTAATGGGCAAGGAGCTCTAGGGATGCAGCTCTCCAGAGCCATTGCTCATGCTAGGGTGGGCTGTCCGGTGATTCAGGTGCTTTAGTTTATCTGTGCTCCAGTGAACTTACTGGTCATGGGTGTCCCACTTGGAGCATGTAGACAGTTGTTCATGATGTGACAGATGTGTGGTTCCCCCTCCTCCGGTTGATGTTTGATTGTAGACTTGCCTTGACCTTGTCATTCATTCCTTGACACTCCCCCTTCTTCTTGGTCATATCTGTTGATGATGCTTCCCCCATTTTTATAACTTAATTCCTTATTTATTTTTGGGAATTTCACATCATGTACCCCCATCCCACTCACATCCCAGTCCCTCCTTATCTGCCTTTCATTCCTGTAGCATCTCCCCCAAGAGAAACCCACACACACAAAATCAATTCAAAACAAAACAAAACCCACCTTCTTCTTCCATCTTTCCACATCTCCAACACTTTCTTCATTCATTTTAGTGGCATTGGCCTTTCCCATTTTTAATTTGAGTCATTGAGTATTTCTATTTTTTTTCTAAAATCTCAATTTCTCTGTATATCTTCTCATACATTTTACTGTCTTTTCCATCCATTTTGCTACCTTGCCTTTCCAGGTCCTGGATTGATTTTCTTACTTGATTCATCTGCTCATTTGTATCCTCTTTGAGGTCACTGATTAATCTAACAAGTGAATTTATTTTTAAGGACAGAATCTTACTATGTAACTCTGGCTGGCCTCAAACTCACCACCTTTTCTACTATTTGAGTATTAGGATTAAAGGTGTGTTTCACCGTGCCTGGAAAACTTCTGAATTCTTGTTGTTGTTGTTGTTTGTTTGTTTTTCAAACAAACTCTGTATAGTCTGGCTGTCCTGGAACTTCTTCTGTAAACCAGCCTGGCCTCAAATGCACAGAGATCCATCTGCCTTGGCCTCCTGAGGTCTGGGATTAAAGACGTGCATGTTCCACACCACTGCCCTGCAGCACCTGAAGTGTTTATTCAACCTTTTTAACCCAGTTCATTAATTAAAGTTTCAGTTCATTAATTAAAGAATTTATGATTTGGAGGAGTCATGGTGCCTTGCCTTGATTCTTTCATGGTTCTTTTATTTATGTGTTCTAATCTGTACTTTTTTCTTAAAGTTATCTCTCCTGGTATACTTGGGGAATCTTTGTAGTGAGCAAACTACTCTTGTGGGGGGTGTCAATCCTCAGTACCACTTAGAGAGGAGAAAAAAACTGCTGTAATAGCAACATCAAACCACACAAGATACAGAATTTAAAATCAGCTGCAACCCAGTAATACTTCATCAGTGGCCATAAAAGAGAACCTGGTAAGAATGATGTCGAGTGTACTACTAAGTTAAAAAGTATTTGGTGTACATGTAGAAATAGTGAATGAGTGAGATCAAGTGAAGGGGAAGTGAGGAGGAGAGGAGAAAGAAACAATGTTAAAGGAAGAGCAGGGTCTGAAGAGACGGCCCAGTGTGTATGGAGCCTGTGTGTAGTGTCAGCCTTCACAGTCTGTAGTAGGTCTGCAGTTCTTTGTGTATAGGGGCCTCTGCTGGACACACTTAGCTTTGCAATCTTCGGGCCAGATAGGTTTTTCTCACCTTCCAAACTCTCCAGATTGTATGTGGCCAGTACATTCTAGCTGGGAGTGTCTCCCCATTATGCTGGCATTAGCAGAATTAAGCACACTGAGTTCTATACTGGTGGGCCTATCTCCACATTTGCAGAATCCTCTAAGCATTAATCATCCTGCTGAAGGGATGTAGCTATAGACACCAAGCAGTCTATGGGACTTTCAGTGTTCTCAAACTCTAAGAAAATGCCAAAGGATGATCCACTCCTGTTATTCTGAGTGGATGAGGTCTCTTCCACATACACAGGGCAAGGGCACCTTTCTCACTGCTTGAAGCTCATGCCAGTTGGACTTTTCAGCTGGCCAGGGCCCAGCCTTCCTGCTTTCCACAGCTGTTTCCCAGGGCCCTCTCTTGCCTTGGGGCTATAGCACGTTTAATTAAGGCAGCATTACTTAGGACCGTTCCTTTTCTCTGGCCCTCCCGACAGCTCAGGTTTAAACAGTGGCTTCTGCCTCAGGATGGTGCCCTGACACAGCCCTCTGACCTGGGGGACGTTTGTCATCACTGACCCATTCCCCTGGAGAAGGCACTGCTTCAGCAAGCCCTGCAGCTGGACTGGAGACTTCTGGAGGCTGAGGGCTCCTGTGGTTAGGACTGCCAGCCCTTTTTCCTCAGGACTCCCTCGATTTCTGCTTCCCCTGCCTCTTCAGAGCAGGAGCTGTATCATGGCCTGTGTTCTTTTTGTGGTTTGTGGAGTTCTGTTGCTTTCTCTGGCCCTTCTCTCTGAAGTAGCGTCTGTTTTATCTTACCTTGCACACCACCTCCCCCACCTCCCCCACCCCCGCTTTTGAAACAAGGTTTCTCCGTGTATCCCTGGTTGTCCTGGAACTCACTCTGTAGACCAGGCTGGCCTCGAACTCACATAGATCCGCCTGCCTCTGCCTCCTGAGTGCTGGGATCAAAGATGTGCGCCACCACGGCCAGCCTTCTTGACCCTTCTTGACCAGATGACCCAGTTGTAGCTCCCAGAAGTCAGCCATTTTGTTTTATAACTAGGCATTAGTTGCAGTAACCACTGGGGCCATTCCTTCTCTTCTAGCATGAGATAGCACCGCCTTTGTCTTTGTCTTTTTATCCCCCCCTTCCATTATGAAGACACAGTATTACATCTCTACAGCTACAGCAGCAGGACTCCATCTACGAAGCAGAACTACCCTTGCCAGGAACCCGATCTGCTTGCATCTTGACCTTGGGCCTTCTGGCCTCCAGAACTGTGAGAAACAAGTTTATCCTAATTCTAAATTATTCTATCTATGGTTTTCATTATAGGAACAGATTGGTAATCAGTTTTATCAAACAGTCTTTTTCCCACTTACTCAAAATGTTACTTACCTCTAGCATATACTAAGGAACAAGTTGTCCCTAGGGACCTAAGAAACTCCAGTCAGTGCATGGCCACCCATAGTAACCCTGCTGTTTCTTTATAAGAATTGCTTGGTCACGGTGTCTCTTCACAGCAAGTGAATAAGACAGAAGTTGGTACCAGGGGCTGGGGTATTGCTGTACAGGCCTGACTGTGCTGTTTGTACAGAAGACCCTGGACTTTGGACTAGAAAAGGGGCTGAACACTTCAAGCAGGGATTAGTGGGCATCATAGTAGGAGCATGGAAGACAGTGCTGAAGGTGATTTTAACTGGGGGGGGGGCAGCTCAAGAAGTTTCAGAGGGGAAGAATATTAGTAAGTGGCCTAGAGAATATTCTTGTCATATTTTGGTAAGTAATGTGCCTGGTTTTTGCCCTGTCCTAAAACTGCCAGAGGCAAAATTGAAGAGTTTTGGATTAATGATGTTGGCAGAAGAGATTTCAAGACACCCTAACATTGCCTGTGTAGTGTGGTTATTAGTAATCACTCTTATGCAGATCTATAATGAAAAGAAGCAAGATAGACAATGAGAAATACAAAATGTACAATTTGAGGAGAAACGGAGCACCAGGAAGTGTAATCAGAGCTAAGTCCAGTTCTTGTGGAGATGAAAACGTTTAAAGAAAAGTCTGATTTTAAATGGCATAAAGGGAGTGGTGACCTCAGGTCAAGACCCCACCCAGCTAAGCTCCCATCTTGTGAAAAGGAATTAAAGAAAAGCTTAAGCAGTGAAGGAAACCATCAACAATAGAAGGCCGATTCGAGGGGCTGGAGAGGTGACTCAGTAGTTAAAGAGCACTGACTGCTCTTCCAGAGGTCTAGAGTTCAATTCCCAGCAACCACATGGTGGCTCACAACCATCTGTAATGAGATCTGGCGCCCTCTTCTGGTGTACAGGCATAGAGGCAGACAGAACAATAAGTAAATAAATAAATCTTAAAAAGAAAAAAGAAAGCTGGTGCAAATATAATTGAATAGGAGGCCAAATTCCAGCCCCTTCAAACACCAGAACTTGGCAACTCCAGACTGCCACGTGGTTCTGGCTGTAGAGTCAAAGATACAAGAAAAGGATTATGGAATCTCCCTCTGCAGGTAAGGAAAGCTGCTGAAGCCAGGTGTGTGTCAGGAGTGTTCCTGCATGGAGGCCCAGAGAGGCCACTGTGGGATGCTGTGAAGGTAAAACCTGGATTGTGTTGGAGACCCCAAGATATTGGAGATGCCAGAGTTGTGGGATATCTGCCAAGGAAAGCTGCAGGCTGGGTGTGGAACCAGCTCCAGAGAGAGACGTGTGTTTCAGTCAACAAAGCTGAAGAGTTGGGAGTAGTTCAGCAATCTCCCAAAAATGGAAGGACAGCAGGTCATGGAGGGAAGCAGGGCTTGGGAGCATCCTGTGAACATGTGAAGGGAAGTGAGGAAAAGCTGAAGCCAAACAGGTAACCCTGAAACATAAATGTGGTCTTTATTATGCAGCACACCTGGTATCCACATCTTAACAACTCACAGAAGACTCCACAGAACCCAGTGCAGCTGTTCAAATTACACTAAATGAAGACAAAACCTAGGGCTGAGTCTCTCAAAAAAAAAAAAAAATACACACAAGTAAAATGGTCCAGTCACAAAGCCACGAAAAAAGCCACACCACACAAAAAGGAGGCACAAAGGCCGAGAGTGTGTCAAAAGTACTTTTTTGTTATTGCACTTTATTCTACACACTTAGTATGTTACACTTTTATATAATACTGTAATAAACATTAGTTCTTTAAAACAAATAAAAACATTACCTAAAAGACAAAAACAAAAACAAAAAACAAAAAACAAAACAAAACAAAACAAAACCAGCAAGCCATCCAGACTGTTTCTTGTCCACCCTCTGGGCTAGCTGGCCTCCCCAATGTCAGGTGTTCACAGTCTCCACCACTATGTCGCTCACACTAAGTGCTATAAAAGCAGACAAAGTTAAAATACAACTCTTTTAAGACCAGCAGTACCACCTGAAACTTCTAGGGGAGTTTGTAGTACAGGTGTCTTACTTAAGGCCACTCTAATATCACACTAGCTCTACCCCACATACCCAACACTTAGAAGACTAAATCCTCATTTTCTTTTAAGGAAAATGTGGAGTGTTTGACCCAGCAAGTGCAAAATGCAAGTTCTAAACACTTAAAGCAGCTCCTCCTTTGGAACGTACTTTCCAAGGCTGTTAATCCATCCTGATACAAGGTGGGCTTGGGAGGTCTCCCAGTAAGCTAGACCAAACAAGCAGGGCATCTCTCTAGAGTGAGATCAGAGGGTGCCTCAGTTTCCCTAAGTGTGACTGCACTGACCCATTCCCGGGCTGCTCAGTGCTGAAGAAGACATCCACAAAAGTAAAGTGTCATTAGTGCAGCTGTCGGGAAGAACACGTCCCAACCCCTCTTGACCTCCATGTTTGCTTTGCTTTGGTACTAGACACTGACCCAAGCCCACGAGCATGCTGAGCACATCTACCACTGAGCTACATGTAGCCTGAGTGCTCTAACCCCTCTGCCAGCACTTGGGGACCTAGCTCTAGCTGTGGAGTAATGCAGCCCTTCCTCAGCTTCTCTGAGCTTTAGTGTTAATGTTTTGACCCAGTGGCTGCCTAGCCCTGTCCCTTAAAGTGGACGGAGTCGGAAGTGACTCTCTTTGGTCTGGGAACAACCAGGGCAGTCCTCTTTCTGAGAGCACTGGAAGGCTGCTCAGTCAAGAAGCTACTCGGCTGTCTGCTGCCAACTCAAGGGCACAGGCGAGCCGTGGAGGGGCCAGACTCTGCCGGCATTTCTTCTGATTGCTCTGCAGGAAGGCCTGTCACCCCATTCCAAAGCAAAATGAGAGACCAGATTTTCAGCTCCCAAAGAGCAGCCGGTGGTCACTTCTCGGCTAGAGTAAACTGCCCTCGTGGAAATTTTTGTTGAAGGATGGCACACAGTAAAGGTAACTCTCTGTGCCACCCTTCTTTCTGCCTCAGCCTGGAGGTGAATCTTCAAAACTTTGGCCCTATTAAGCCCTGTACTACCTAAGTGCCACCTCACTGCTCTGAGGACCTAGTGTCTTCCCAAGTGACATACAATACAGTACATTTCATGGCATTTTATCACTGAAATAATAATAGATGCTAAAAAACAAAGAATCCAAAATTAGCTTACAATGTTATAAAGTAAAATACACACAAATTAGACATACGTGTTCACATGCTCAGCCTGCTGAGCATTGAAATACCACCACCAAATACCCCCATGTGGCCTTTGGCTTGTCCTGACCCTTTCAGGAACATCTTGGACTTTTCCAGGTACGTTTTTTATGAATGAACTATAAAACTACTCTTTATCTCCTTACTTAGCATTAGCCTCTCTTACTGTGCAGAAAAGTGTACGGAATCTTCTTTTTAAAAATTAAAGATTGAGGGTTGGGGATTTAGCTCAGTGGTAGAGCGCTTGCCTAGCAAGCACAAGGTCCTGGGTTCGATCCTCAGCTCCAAAAAAAATTAAAGATTGAAAAAAAAAAGAACCTGTAATCTGACAGGAGACTGAAAATGGATCCTGGATGGGAAAAAAAATCTAACCTCTCACTTACGAGTCTGAGCCTGAGCTACGATGTGCAAAGAATGCCAGGAATATGGCTTCCATACTGGAACTATAGCCTTTGTATTACAGTTAGAGTTCAAGAACAAGGGTCAGCAGTCTCTCTAAGTGTCACACACAACAGCCCCAACTAGTGGAGATGGCTCATTTCTTCTTTCCTTGGCGCCTGGCTTCCTGTACATCCTACTGTGTCCCGAGGACAAGTTAATGCTCAGAGCAGAGTAACTAGGTATAGTTGAGTAGATGTTAAAATTCTAAGAGCTAAACTAAGCATTCTATAAAAAATGAGACCAGAGCCAATGAACCCAAAGCCACTGGGCCATCACTTGTCCATTACAAGTGCATGTAGAAAGCATTGCATGGCATCTCTGAGGGACTGTGAGTATTTAGAAGACCATCATGCTCAACCGCATCAATACCAGAGCTCACGGTGCCTAGTGTTAAAAGTCAGCTTTGAAAGCTCTAGAAAGCTGGAGTGTAGCTCATCAGAGAGCACTGAACAACACATGTGAGGCTGCGGGACTGCCCCCAGCACTGAAGAAGGAAATACAAGAGTGTCATATAGCTAAAAGCCAGGCATGGTAGCAGATGCCTGTAATCTCAGCACTTGGGAGGGTGAAGGATGAGATTTTAAGGCCAGCCTGGGCTACATCCCACTAAACACAACAAAATTATAGTCTATTTCTGATCAGATGCCCAGGCCCATGATATCTGGAGTGTTCCCTCTTTTTTAGGGGAAAGAAGGCAGAGGGTGGGGAAGCCCACAAATCAAACAGACTCTTCTGGGTTGGCCCCGCCCTGCAGAAACCAGGGCTCCCTAACCTGGAAATGTAAACACTGGGTTGTGAGGGCAGACAGCTTCACACCCAGCTGCCTCCTGGGGCTTCTAACTTACAACCTGAGATCCTGGTTACAGAGAACAAGAACCGGGCAACCACAATATATATCTGGCTGAGTTGGTTTTTTGTTTTCTTTTGTTTTTGCCCTTACAATCACACACTCCTGAACTAAAGTCATGTTTCTAAGTGGTCTCTACCATTGGGCAGAACCGAACTGTTCCCAGCTAGAGCTGAAGTCATGAAATGATAGTTTGGATACCCTGCGCTGCAGGGCCCCACGTGTTTCAGAAACACATACAGTGACTAGACAGTGGTAACAGTTGCCTCCTTTTCAGTTCTGAGGCCAGAACATCACATCCTTCAGCTTTTACACATCTGAGACAATCTTTTGCTAAAGAGATAGTGTGAGGCATCATGAATACTAAAACAGCCAGTGAATTCTTCACTGTCCAGGAGCCATCTCTGCCCAGGAAGGTCTTGAGTTGCCAACAAGCACCAATTCCCTTAGGAGCTCCCTTAATGAACAAATGGCAAATTCTCCCCATGGCCAAAAGGTGAGAGGGAAGGAAGGAAGAGTGGAAGAGAAAGGTTTTGTCTTCAGGTAGAATCGTCTAGTCCTCTGTTTGGGCGCTCAGAGTTGCACTTGCAAAGCCGGTCCATAATGCCTCGGAGCCTAGGCTGGACGATGCCCAAGAGAGGCCTCTTAGAGGGGTCACCGTCCCAACATGCTTCCATCAGCTGCCAGCACTCCTCATCAAACACAGGAAGACGCTCTGGACGGGTCCCTAGAGGAGAGCAAGGACACCAGCCTATCAAGCAGAGCTGGGAGAGCAAGGAAAGTGGGTTTCCACTGCAGAGACCTAGACTATAACCTAACAGGAATGGTGAAAACCAACACACTGGCTTAGAAAAGCCAACTCTAAAAACTGTAGCAAACACCATATTTGAGTGCTATCCAGTAGCAAAGGTTTGGTTTACAGTAACCTTTTTGCATTCTATGATAGTCTGCCTGATGTGGTCATGCTGTGCAGTGGCCAGAACCTAAGGGTGCCCTGCTGTGGTGTCCAGGCTGTCTGTTCTCAGTGAGGGAGTCAAAGCAAAGCAGCTTGGTGGCTCTTACCTCTGCGCACATTGTTCCAGAGATGATCTTTGCTAGCACACCTCTCGAATGCCTCAGGGAGCTTGATAGAGCCTGAGCAGATATACCAGAAGAGGATCCCAAAAGCATAGACATCCACGGAATTATCATACTTTCCTACAGTAAAGACAGATGAGTAACAGTGAGCTGCCACTTTGCTTCTACAGGTCTTTACACAATTTTTAAAGCTTTTAACATGTATTGTTCTTCACAACTTGCTTGATAGGCAAGGCACATTTGTAATGCCCACTTTACAATATAGAAAGCTAGATGCTAAGGCAGCTGAGAGATACGAATTTGTCAAAAGAGAAGGAAACTCATTTTAATGACTTCATCATTTTAATGGGACTGTCTGCAAGATCAATTCTAAAAGGCCATTATTAGAGAAATATGGATGGGAACCAGAAAATAAAGACTATAAAGACAAAGATTAATAGGTGTGCTGCACACCTGTAATTCCAGAACTCAAAGAGACAGGAAGAAGGCTCATTTGAAGCCAGTCTAGGATACAGAGGAAGATCCTATCTCTCATAGGAAGATTTAAAGGCAGAGAGGAGTCTAGAGTTGGTAGGCGGCAGGTCTTCTCTTTTTCAGAGCAGGGATAGAAAAGAAGAACATATTTTAGAATAGTTTTCTGACAGCAGCAGGAGGACAGCAATGAAGGGAATTTAAATCAGCAGCAGGCAAGGCAGGTAATAGCAGCAGGGACAGACTACAGTAAACCTGGGAGAGAAAAAGTCTATTATCTGGCTCCAGTGAGGGTCAGACTACAGCTGGTTACTAACTCCTAGTTCTTCTGTGTGTCACCCAGTGAAGAGCAGCCAGGTGACAGCCTCTATGAAATGAATGGAATTCAGGGCTTTAGAGCACAGGTGCTCTTACAGAGGCCCAGGGTTTGAGTCCTAGCATCCATGTGGCTCACCTCACATGTAATTCCAGTTCCAGGGAACTCAACCTCTTTTGACCTCCCTGAGCACCAGGCACACTCTTGATGCACATACATACATACAGGCAAAATATTCATATACATAAAATAAATTTAAAAAAAGAAATTGAAATGCATTGCTAATTTTTCCTCAGATCAATACTAGTGACTGACCTGTGATTTCTTTCCCATCTTCCTTGGCACAGTGCCATCATTCTCCATCAACTATGGCTCAGAGTTTCAATCTTCCATGCCAGCCATTCTTTTCTATTCAACACTCACATCAAGGCAGTAAACAAAAGCTTCCCCATTGTCTTCTGAATTTACCTCAAATCTGTAGTCCTGTTTACTCCAGCATCAGTACCAACCTAACCATGGACACAATCTTTGCCTAACTGGGCACCTCACATGGATTCTTCTCCTTCACATCCCTTCCCCCAATGGCTGTGAAGCTGGTCCAGGCATATGTCCTTTGCTACCCTCCTCTGCTCAGGACCTCCCTACTTGACAAGATCCTGACTCTCCTCAAGGTTTTCAGTCTATGGACTTCTCTGGCCTTGTCTGTCACTATTTGCCAAGTGGATTTCTTTCCTGTCATAAATATTTCTGTTTTACAGTTTCCTTTGGTATTTCCCCTTCTCCAGCCTCCAGATGTTTCTGCCCTCATGACTGGACTGTAGAGACAGAAAGGCCTATTCAAATCACAGGGTCAGGCCTTCTACCTCAGTGTGTTAGGGGTCAGTTACTGCATCAATTCAGTCCTGATTAATCTATGAATCTGACATAAAAATATACCAGCATCACCACAGGCTTGCTGAAAGGATTAAGTAGAACAAGATCTCCAGAAACATACCTCCCTGCCTTCTGCAAAGTGGATACTCAACCCTGAGTTCCCTCCCCACTACCTATTTTCCAGCTAGGACTCAAATGTGACCCCGAATCTCACTTCTGCTGGACCACCATCCTGCTCTCCAACCTTAGTGTGTTCTTCCATTCCACATCACAGCACATCACAGCACCTACAGTTTAGCACTTAATGCTGCCGTGCACTGCTTCCAAAGGACTTTACCTCATCCAGCGTATCTCCGCATTGAGAGTTCCATCACTTACAAGTTAGTCAACCGAACTTATGACTAAGTAGGTGCTGAGTGTGGCAGTTACAGCACTGCTAGCCAGAGACACGCCCGCAGGAGTGCTTCCTAACTCCATCTCATCTCACGGCCTCTCACCCCTCCACCTCACCCTCTCCCTGTTCTGCTTTCTTCACTGCCCGTATCAGACCTGCCGGCAGGACTTGTACACACTACTTCCCCCGAGGGGAGGCACCCCAAGTCAGAGTACTGGGGTCTGCCTAAACCCACTCTGCCCTCCAGCCTTACCTGTGAAAAGTTCAGGGGCCATATGGATGGGTGTCCCAACAATGCTGCCTGACATCATAGCTTCTGGCTTGCAGAATCCCAAATCAGTGATCTTGGCACGGTTTTGTTTGTCCAGCTGCCAAAGAGAGCAAGTCAGAGTCACCTTGGGTCGGCACACCCACCCTCAGAGCAGTACTTAGTAAGTCCTGCCTCCAGCCTCACTGTCTCGGACTCCCTCCTGTCACTGTCCTCCTCCCCACAGTGAGCAACCTGCTGGCAGGGAGTGTGTCCTTCATCCTTATATCCCTGTAACGTGTTAGAATCACTAGCCTCTTGGAAGAGTGAGGAATGGAGGTCTGTCAAATGAGGAAAACATGTTGGCACCCAATTTCCCTCTTAGTTAGCTGAAGTGATTCTTTAATTCTTGAAGCTCTAATACAGGGCTAGGGCGTGCCTCTGTGGTAGAGACCCGAGCCAGCATGCACAGACCCTGGCTCTACCTTAGCACAGTAGAAGGAACAACAATGGTACAAAACCAAATCAGCACATATCGATCCCAGAGAATAAATGTGTCTCATCTGGATGCTGGGGCTATCTTTCTCTCCCCCAAAACTGCAACTTCATGGGGTGTTGACAGGTGATACTAGAAGGTATTTTTTCCCTAAATTATTAACATTTTATTTATTTACTTTGTGGCATAGACCAGAGGACAAGTTGTAGGAGTCTGCTTTCTCCTTCCAATATGTAATAACAGGTACCATAGTTTGTGAGCCATCTCAGTGACCCTGATGGGTGCTTTCAAGGAGTCTGTCAAAAGATTCCTACGGTTCATGCAATGGGACCTTTCAGGGTGCAGTATGCACATTAGCTCTCTTTTTTTTTGGGGGGGGGAAGCTGAGGATCGAAACAAAAGCAAAAACAAACAAACATTAGCTCTCATCTAGCATCTCTGATCAAGCCCTGATCAGAGATAACAAATCAACAATAACAAAGACCTGGACCCCTCAAAAATACCAATGACACTAACAAAAAAGGACAAAGGTTAGAAGGCTGACATAGCATGATAACAAGATATACTACAGTACCCTTGGATTAGATCCTAGATTAAAAACAAACAGCAAACAGACCATATTTGGAGCAACTGGATATAATGGACACATTATATGTTCTGATTTCTCAAGTGTGGTAATGGCATTTTAATTATGTAGAAGATTCTTCTTTCTTAGGAGAGACACACTGACATATTTAGGAGTGAAGCGTTATCAACAACTTACCTTCATATGGTGCAGAAGATAAACAGAAAATACAACTGAATGGGCACCCTGGCAGGAACACAGGATACAAGGTATCTGGGTTTCCATTATGCCATTCGTAACTTTTCTATGAAGTTAAAATTGCTCAACAGTGGAGGGAAAGTATTTGACACGGGCGCTCTGTTTAAATTGCTCCTTAAGCTTAAATTCAGGACACCATCATGTCAATGCACCTGCTTTCCATGTAGACTTTTTGTAAATCAAAGTGCCTTTTACGCAGACCCTCTGCAGAGGCAGGGATCCTCTCTGAAGAGAGCTCTTACTTACCAGCACGTTTTTCAGTTTGATATCCCGATGGACAAGCCCCTGGCTGTGCAGAAAGCGGATTCCCTCCACCACATCCAGAGCTATCTGCAAACGTGTCTCCAGGGTCAGCCCAGCCTGGGAAGACAAAAGAGCCTAAATGTCACAGGAGCCCAACTCCTTAACCCAACTGAGATGTCCAACTGTGAGCAACTGAATGACTTATGGTGGCACAAAAGGGCAGAGCAGCGAATGGGAGGGTGCAGGAAGAACAAGCTGTACAGGACACAAAGCAACGTGAAGCCCTTTGCAGGCTGCAGCTGGTCGGCAGGACCACATCAGAGCAGAAGAAGGTCAAGGACTAACAGCATCTCACTCCCAGCATCACAGTGACTCTGGCACTGCCTCGAGGAAGATTTGCTTTCACAGGTTTGCTTAGCCCAGGTTTGAGTTTATAGGTTCCAATTCCAAAGTCACCCTGATTACTTTAACTTAAAGTCTTCGTGATTCTGAAAACTGTCCTATTCATTTCCTCCAGGATCTTCAAATGGATCTTGGAGCCCATTTACAAGAAAATTCCAGGTGCTCCTGAGATAAAGAAGGAACTACTTGGAGTCTCCTCTTCATCTCACCAATTTCTTGTGACTCCTGAAAATATTCCTCCTGTTTTCTCTGCCTTACTTCTGAAAGTCTCCCTGTAAGCTCATAGAGGGGACTCCAGACACTGAGAACAGCTTCTCTCTCCTACTCAGCTCCAATGAAGGGGACAGACAAGAAAAACCTAAATCCCTTACTGGTGATTTTTTTTTTTTTTTTTTTTAGATGAGAGTTTAAACTCAGCATTCAACTGAGTTTCATCTTTACTCAAATGTAATTCTTCAGTGGCATACCCCAATTTATTTTTTAAAAAATCAAGATCACATAACAAGATCATATAAGTGACTTGGTGGCTGCCCCACCCCACATCTCTCTCATACACTACAATTTTCTTAAATGTGCCTGGAAATTACATATTTTGCTATTATCTAATGGTGCTTAATACAGGCCTTGCACAAAATAGTCATTAATAAATACTTGTTCACTTAACAAAAACTGGCTTTATCCAGAAGAGTAATAAGAAGCTATTCTACTCTTCCACAGAATCTGAATTTTCATCATACCACGGGACATCAAAATGGTAAATAAGCTGGGCTTGGTGGCATCTGCCTTTAATCCTAGCACTCTGGAGGCAGAGGCATGTGGATCTCATGTGAGTTAGAGACATATGTAATGTACATAACAGAGTTCCAGGCCAGCCAGTGCTACATAGTAAGACCCTGTCTCAAAAAGAAAGCAAACAAACAAACAATTTTAAAAAGTAGTGAATAAAAGCATTACAGGAATAGACTGGGGCAAAAATGGATTCTGAGAAATGTCGGACATTTTTCTGGAAATAATGCAGTAAAGCCAGATTACTCCAACAATTACTGTGAACGTCAGAAGTCCTGAATAAACAGGAAAGGATGAAGTTGAGGAGGAAGGGGCCGAGCCTGGCTCCCAGCTGGCTCTGGTCTCCCTTACCTTCAGCCCCGTGTAGAGGTCCCGGTGCAGCCGCTCCATAATGAGCAGCACCGCGATGCTGGAGCCACCACCGTAGCTGTAGTCAATGACTGAACCGTGCAGATCCACCAGGCGCTCATGCTTTGGCAAAGACCTATGAGAAAGAGAAAGGTTTGGGCCACCACACTCGGGCTCTAATTCGGCATGAGATGCCAGGATGTAGGGAGAAAGAACCTCACAGCCACGCTTAGTCCAAGTCCAGACAGGGGAAAGAGAACTACTTCTCCACCAAGGTAAAAAACCATGGGCAGTCAATACTGACAGTCCTTAGTGACCAAGAAGATAACAGACTGAAGAGCTGAGGAATTACGATGGGAAAAGATTAAGCAAAGATAGCATGTCTGGCCTAACTACAAACACAGGTTAGGTCACAACGTTTTGAAATCTAGGTATACAGAGACCAGACATGCTGTAGCTTGTGGCACAAAACTAATCCAGCCTTTGGCTCTCTGGTCTTCCCCAGAGAGATGAATGAAAGAAGACCTACCTCATGTAGTGAAACTCCAGCGCCAGGTCATTCCAGTGCTTCTCATCTGGAGGAACAACCGACTTGAGGGCACAAGGGAAGTGTCCTCCCCAGTTGTCACACAGGTACACCACACCGTATTGGCCCCGACCTAGTTCCTGGCCTAATTTAGGTTTATCTGAAAGATATAAAGACAGCAATAAGGCAGAAGGAATAGGAACTCACCAGGCATTCTCTTGAAGATTCTTAGATGCAACCCGGCCTAGAGGCCAGAAATGTAACCATGCAACCATGCAATGGGAAGAAACTCAAGAGTTGTTGTAGCCCAGGACAAATAACTGAGCTGGGTGATTCTGAATAAACTTTGACCTTGTTATTCATATTACATAAGCTGCAGAACCAACAGGAATTCCGAGGCATCACTAAGTGCTGAGGCAGCTTGGCAAGGCAGGAGTAGCCTGGCACTGGGATGCTTGGAGGCAGGCAAAGGAATGCTGGAGGACCCTGCATTTCCTCCATTTACTTAGGAAGAAACAAGGACTCACGGTGAAGCAAGACATCCTGTAAAGACCGGCTTTCCAGTGAAAGGCGGGCCAGACGGGGGGCGTGATCTTTTCGAACCTTTAGCCACAGGTCTTCAGTCTTCTCCAGACGGCCAGAGTGGCCAGCTTCTAGCTAGGAGGAAAAGACAACACAAGACTCAAGTCCTCACCTCAGCTTCTCCACTTGATACATAGAAATAATAGTATTCCTTCATGTCAACAACTATGAGAACTGAACGGCATGTACATGACATATTTAATACAATGACAGTCATTTTCCTCTTGGATAGATAGATACGATTATTCTCCCTCTCTCTCTCTCTCTCTCTCTCTCTCTCTCTCTCTCTCACACACACACACACACACACACACACACACACACACATATATACACACACACTCCCGAAGGGAGCACATAATTATAATTATGAACTGGTATTAAGTTAGAAAGTCATTCCTCTGTCATTCATTCTTAAAATACAGTATAAACTTTATATATAAAGTGTATACTCTTTATACTCTTTTTCATTCAGTTATATGGGAAGAAATTAACTGCACTCACTCCAACTTTTCTAGAGTTATAAAAAGATTCACACGAAAAATTTGGTGATGAAACTTTCTATAACATATTATCATTCTTTAACAGAATAAAAATATACTGATTTTTTAAAGTATAAGTATAGCAGAGAGCAAATTCTTTCCCTCTTCTTTCCTGCATACTGACCTGCCTCAAGGAGGCTGCAAAAGCCTCGTGAGAACTATTGAGCCGAGTGCGGAACTGGCTGCAAATGCTCTTAGCCAACTTGGAGGCGCTGAGGCTCTCGATGGCTTCCTGGGCCACCTTCCTCTTCCACTCTAGAGTGATGGTAGGTGGGCTCACCCATGTGATGCGCTGGATGATCTGCCAAGATGAGGACAGTAAAATCACCGAAAGGAAAAAGGAGGAACTCCCAGGTAGCTCCAACAATGCCCTTCCTTCACTGGGTTCTTACTCATCAGGAGCAGCTCTTAATGGAAATTTCTTAAAGGAAATCCATCCAACACATCTCTAACTCCATCTACCTCAAAACCAGGGTTCAGCCAGAGAAAGGCACCATAGAACAGTAAGCCTAGCCTAAATGCTCACAACTCTCCACATGTTATACTCCGGGCCAGGGAGTAACCGATAACTCTCCTGAAGCAGTAATAACTCTACATAGATCCAAGTCCAGGACAGGAACCACACACACTCTTGGCCCCTTGGTCTGGTTTTTTGTGTGTGCTTGTTTTGTTTGAAGCAGGTCTCTCTACACAGCCCTGGCTATCCTGAAACTTACTATGTAGACCAGGCTGGCCTTGAACTCAGAGATCTGCCTGCCTCTGCCTCCTCAATGCTGGGATTAAAGGCACATGCCACCATAACCAACTCAATGTCTAGATCTTTGTTGTTTGTTCACTTGTTTGCTCTTTTGGTACTGGAGAATCAAACCTGTGACCCTGCATATATTATGCAAACCATCTATCACCAAGCTATGTCTCTAGTCCAACAATACCTACTTTTGAGAAAACATTTAGGCTGAATAAAAGGAAGATGAATAAACTGGTGAAGTGGAATTTTGTGGCTTTATCAAGTGTTACATAAATCTATGACTTTTTAAGGGTTAAGGGGAGCATTTGTAGTCATTAATTGAGAACAGGCATACAACAGAATTCTCTCAGAGAGCCAAACTAGAATAATATGACCACCCTACTTTAACAACATGATCTAAGAATCTGTTCTGTTGGAGAGTCTAAGATTAAGTGAGGCCAACATAGACTGAAAAGACTTCTCTGAGGAATACTCACCTGCTTAATTTGTTCCCAAAGCATCCTTGTAACTGAGGACCCAGAGTGAAAAGTGACTTCAACATGATAAGCGGCATTTAAGATCTGAAAGAGAACACATGAAGAAGTATATACAGATAGTCATTTTGGAACAACTTCAAGAGCAAATCCAAGTTGGGTGTGGTGGTATATACCTTTAATCCCTGTACCTGGGAGGAAGGGGAAGAAGGCAGAGCTCTCTGAGGCCACCCTTTTCTACATAGCAAGTTCTTAGCCAGCCAGGTCTACAGAGTAAGAGAATCAATCAACCTCTCTCTCTCTCTCTCTCTCTCTCTCTCTCTCTCTCTCTCTCCCTCCCTCCCTCCCTCTCTCTCTCTCTCTCTCTCTCTCTCTCTCTCTCTCTCTCTCTCTCTCTCTCTCACACACACACACACACACACACACACACACACACACACACACACACACCGTAGTTGAGCCAGACACAGACCATGTCTGTAATCCCAGCACTTGGGAGGTGGAGACAAGAGAATGAGGAGTTCAAGACCAGCCTTGACCAGAAGAGCAAGTTCAAGGCCAGACCAGTCTTGGCTACATGGCCCCTACTCCTACCTTCTGCCCAAACAAAAGAATTAGTCCAGCCTGATATTCACAAATTTATCCCTCAATATATATAGAGTCAACTCAAGTTCATCACCCCTACTTTGTGACTAATTAGGTTCTTTACTTTCTATTCATTTTTATCAACTGTGATTTTACAACTCATCAGCACCTCCCCAGGCAGTAGTCATGTAGTAGGAAAACAAAATGAAATTTCAACTAGACTGTTTCAAAGGGAAACCCTTGGCTAATTTGAGGTTGGGCTTGTGTGTGAATTATTCTAAGTATTATCTGTGACATAGTATCTTAGCGACCATTCTCTTCATACCTGTTTGAGATAATTGCTGGTAATATGAACTGAGACATCCTGTGATTTTTCAAGGCTCTGCAGACACCGTTCCAGGGTCCCAACAAAGCTTTCCCGTAGGTAATCCACTGAGCTGATCAGCTTGTTGGCCACTGCCTGGTTAAGCCTGGAGATGATGAGCTCTTGAATCTGTCGGATGCAGCACTTGATCTCTCTGGTGCCTACTGTTTCTCCATTCTCAGGGACAATGACATCTACAGAGGTAGAGACTATACTAGTTAGCAGTGAAGGGAAGGTACAGACACACTAAATAAGGGCATCTCCCAAGTCATCACCGGTGAACTACCATGATGGTGGCCATGAAAAGATATGGTTGGAGCCAGGTGGCCAATGGTGAACGCCTTTAATCCCAGCGCTCGGGAGGCTTAGCCAGGCAGATCTCTGTGAGTTCTAGGCCAGCCTGGTCTACTGAGTGAGATCCAGGACAGGCACTAAAACTACACAGAGAAACCCTGTCTCGAAAAGCCAAAAAAAAAAAAAAAAAGAAAGAAAAGAAAAGATATGGTTGGTTGTCAAATTCTGACTCTTAGTATGATCAAGAGCCAAGCAATGCTCAGCCACTTACATTAAATAAGATCCTGAAAATGAACAGTTATGTCTAAAACGAGTCTGTTGATCTTAGTAGCTTTTAGGTTCAGTTATAGGAGGAAAAGAACACCATTCACTCAGTGGAAACTATTTGAAAGGCACTATATGTAGATAATCTAACTTCATCTTCATGGGATGTTTGTTGGTATATATTAATGGATATATTTTGTAGGTCAGGAAACAGCCTCAGGGATAAGACAAAGTGGGCACTGTGGTGATACTTTATTTGTGCATCCCAATAAAGGTTATCTGGGGATCAGAGGAAAAAAGCCAGCCACTATATTAAACATAGAGGTCAGGCAGTGGTAGCACATGCTTTTAATCCTAGCATTTGGGAGGCAGAGATCCACGGGATCTCTGTGAGTTCAAGGCAACACTGGGAACAGAGCCAGGTGTGGTGGCACACGCCTTTAATCCCAGTGCTAGTTAACCATAGAGGTCTGTCGGTCTGTACAGACAGGAAGTGATAGAGCTGGGCAGAAAGAGGAAGTGATGTAGCTGGGTGGAGAGAGGAAGTAAGATGGCAGGCACAGAAAGGCATATGGGTATGGGTATACAGGAAGTGGCTCTCTCCAGAGGCTGAGGAGTTGGTGAGGTGAGGTTGGCTGTGGCTTGTCCTATTCCTCTGATCTCTCAGTTTTCACCCCAACATCTGGCTCCAAGTTTTTTATTAATAAGACTGTTTAGCAATTCATCTTACAGGGCACTGGGAGAAAAAATGAGCAGTCAGGAAGCAATACAGCTAGAATTTGAGCACAAACCTCACTTCCAAGTCTAGGATCTTTGTTAAATCTCACACTGTCTGGCATAGTAATCAGACAAGCACTGAGAACACCTGTGCAGGCAAAGGTATCAAAATTGTAAACCAACAATGACAACTATATACACCCTCTGAATAGTTATGCTTCTGGAAATTCTTTCTCCAGAACTCTGTCCTCACAAATCTCAGACTGTATGTACAATGCTACTAATTCAATCATTTGTAATAATAAATAGGCTGAAAATGATACAAGGTATATCCATTAGAAAACAGACTTAAATGAACATTTGCAGAAAGTTCTCTGAGATACACATTAGAAGTTGAAGGGAAATGCAAAAGGACCTAAGGAGAGGAACTGGATGTTTGGGGAACAGCATCCTCATGGGTTTGAATTAAATATCATATATATGCATTTATCTTATCAGGGGAATGCAGTTCAGTGGTATAATCTCTAGCATGCATGAGCCCTAGGTTCAATTCCCATTACTATAAAACAAGAAAAAAATTGACATGTAACTCCCTACATAGCCCAGGCTGACCTCACACTTACGATTCTTCTGCCTCTGTCTCCTGAGAGCTGGGAGTACAGGCATATGCCACCACACCTAGATTAAAACATAAATATTTTCTAAAGTATGTACATCCTGTTAGCAGCATACATCCAAGACCGTTATTTAAAAACAAACAGCAACAGGAATCTGGTTCTACCAGATTATGTGCAAGGTCTCTTTTAAATCAATTTATTATTGCTTCAAAGGTACTCAGAAGGGAGTCAGAACAAGGCAAGAACCAGATATGAAATTGCACTTAGTGTGTAGCTCTTGAAGTGTGTGGATCCACAGACCTACAATGCAGTACGCAGAGTCAGACACTTGAGCTACTTGCTCCGGTACTTCCACAGCTGTCCAACTAAACACTGTATCGAAGGCACTAAACTTGGTATGCCTGCCACAATCCAATCCAACATCACACTGTCTACCTAACCCTGCTGCCCCGGCCTGCTGTCATCGCCTGTGGGTAAGACAGCAGCTCTGGTGGTCCAGGATGCTTAGTGATGTGTTCAGAGGACTTCCTAGAATTTCACTGAAATGAGCCTTTCTCAGCCACTAAAGATCTATCTCTATTCATTTTTACTGAGAAAGGAGAGGAAAAAAAGAAGGGAGGAAGGAAAGAAGGAGATACTTTGTCTTTTGCTGCAAGGTATAAGATGATGAATAACCCCACGTTCATATTCTTCAATTCAGAACACAGAGGTGTACACTCAAAGAGTGAAATATGACAGCAGTTACAGGTGAAATGTGTGGGGGCACAACTGAGCACAGATGACAGCAGACGCAGAACTAGTGACTCACAAAGGAACACTGAAGGTGGGTCGGATGTGGGAAAACCGCAGACAAGTAAAAGGTATTTCAGATTTGAGGCTGGACACATGCAGAGAAGAGGTGGAGCAAGTGTATGGGGACACGAGCAGTTACGACCAGCCCAGTTAGAACACGGAGGATGAAGAGTGGGGTAAGGCTGGCACAGCTGACAAAGGCTCTGGGAGCTCTCAGAACAGACTGACGTACTCAGTACTGGCCTGCGGAACAGTGAGCCAGTACAAATGAAGTCGAGAAAGAGAAACAAGCTAGGAGACTGACGAGGTGGAAATACCTCAGACAGACTAAAGAAGACAGAACAGAGCCAGGAGTGGTTTGAATACTTATAGTCCAACACTTAGGCTGAGACAGGAGGATTGCCTCAAAGCCAGCATAGGTCATACAATAAAATCCTGTCTCAAAAAATACACAGAAAAGCAAAGCATAGGTAGATATAAATTTGCAAGGAACTCATGGGTACTTGGCAACTAGTTAAACAAGAGAATTCAGGATATGCTGAGGCTTTGAAGCTGGGTAACAGGAAGAAGGGGACATCAGTAACTTAGAATAGTTTAAGCCAGAGGTTCTCAATCTTCCCAATGCTGCGACCCTTTAATACAGTTCCTCATGTTGTGGTGACTCCAACTATAAAATTATTTTGCTGCTACTTCATAATTGTAATTTTGCTACTGTTATGGACCATAATGTAAATATCTGATATGCAGGATATCTGATATGTGACCCCTGTGAAAGGGTCATTCGACCCCCAAAGGGGTCACAACCCACATGTTGAGAACAGCTGGTTTAAGCAGTAAAGCACTGCACTATAAAATACAGGTTCAAGGACTGGGTATGGTGGTGCATTCCTTTAATCCCAGTACTCAGGAAGTCAAGGCAGGTGGATCTTTGTGAGTTTAAGGCCAACCTGCTCTACATGGTGAATTCCGGGACATCCAGGGCCACACAGTGAGACGATATTAACAAACAAATAAACAAACACACACACTAGGTATATATATACACACTCAAGAATTAGACTGTCTCAGTTCATATTCTGTCTCTATTATTTACTAGTTGTAGGTAGGGCCTTTAGCAAAATTGCTTAACCTTTTTAAGCCTTTTTGTTCCCTCATCTAAACAACAAAAATCAGCAGAACCTATGCAGTGAAGGTTCTGACAAACACAGCCAGCACTGACCAAGTCAACGTGGCCTCTCATGGTTTTAGCACCCCTGAGCTGATGTGCATGTGTACTCACGACTGGAAATCTAAACAGTAACTGAAAACAGTGTCATCTGAATTACCATGCCGTAGAGCTACTGCTCATGCATGGAGAGTCAAACAGCCGTCAGCATAAAAGTCAGCAACATCGGAAACCGCAGACACCAAAAGCCCTGACAGATGGCTTCCCCAGTTTTGTTAGTAGTCATTTGTGAGGAATGAAAGACCAGAAATGCTCAACATGCCTTGGGAAATTTTCCTGAGCTGGGTTTCAGGAGCAGCCTGAAGAGAAGATAAGACCACAGGACAAAAAGCAACACAGTGAGGCAGTCTGGGCCATGATGACAGAACACAAGTCAAAGTACAACATAGTAAAACTCTTCAAACAGCTCTTCTCAGGAATCCTGGGATGCAGACAGAAGGTGGAGATCAGAGAGT